>NW_026938820.1:0-87630 GCF_032062105.1 Saccostrea cuccullata
ATGCAGAGCAGTCCGAGGCTTTACAATTAGTAGTAAGCGGCCACAACTGTTTGATTCATGGCCAGGCAGGTACCGGCAAATCTTTTCTTATAAAAGAAATTGTCAAAGCGCTAAAAGACAGGGCTGTCGCAGTTACAGCGAGCACTGGTTTGGCAGCACTCCAGTTTCAGTCGGCTACCACAGTGCACCACTGGGCAGGGCTGCGCGATGGTCGGAATACAAATCAACATCTTCTACAGGTCATTGCAGATGAGACCAAAAACCGCATCAGAACCTGCAGCTTGCTGATAATTGATGAGATCAGTATGGTCAGTCGAAAAATTTTTGAACAGGTATTTTTTCTAACAATTTTGTAAATCTCTGCGCATATCAAAGGGGTGTATGCATCCCCCCCCCCATTTAAGTTAATCTGAATATGTTGTTGAATCCCCACCTTAGGCTCCTGTCAAAGAATATATATGAATTTTCAGTTTTATATCACATATTTCTTTTGAAAAAAATGCAATTATTTATGATATTCTAATCTAACCATTGCATGAAGGTTTTATTTTTTGATTATCAGAATTATTTATTAGAGAAAAAAAAAATGTTTATATATTTGTGAAATTTTTATATGAAAAATTGACAATGGTATAATAATTAAGTGGTCTAATATGAAGTTATAATATTCATTTGAAATTTTGACATCCGAGTCTCATTTCATTGTCATATGGTAAAAAAGTAAGAAGACCTTAATTCAAAAGTAAAATTTGACTTAAGAGACCAATAGATTTGTATTTAGTAGGATAATTATAATGGTCAAATTAGTATTATTAACAACAGGTATACTCAGTAATGTTTACATTGGGTATGAATTATTCATTGATATATTAATTTTACAGCTAGAGTATGTATGCAGAGCAGTTCGTGATCCAAGTCTGTATTTTGGCGGATTGCAGGTAAAAAAAGCTATTTCCTACAGAGCAAAGCACTTTACCCTGCATCTGTCTGTTTATGTCCCACCTTACGTGTATATCTCAAAAAGTATTTAAGTGGTATGGATTTGATGTTGTGAACATATATAGCTTAATACATGTACTATGGCTTTTGTAATTTACCATGGTTTTAGACCTAACTTATTATCATTCAAATTGACCTTTGACCAACCTTTTGAAGAAATTAACAATCCTAATATACAACTTCTTTTTATATTAAGGTAAGTCACTCCTCAGCTTTTTAGAAAAGTTCACGCAGAAGCTTTTACTTCAAAACTATTTATCAAAATTCAATTTTTATGACATATTTATATTCAACAATGTAAATTTCTTAACATTCAATGAAAAAACTGCTCAAAAATCTACGAAGAAGCAAGATTTATGAGGGACTATTTCTTTTGGTGGAAGGATATTTAGCAGAAAATTCTGCAAATCTGCACATTTATAAAATTTAATGTAATGGAAATTTAGCCTCACATACTTTTACTTGGAGAATATTTTCCGTTTGAATATTTAATATAGTTAAATATTTTTAGACTAAGTTTTACACATTTCCTCAACAAACTTTCCCAAAAAATGAAAATATATGAAAGAAGTCAAGGTCAAATTTACACCATTTTTAGCCTGAAAATTGCATATTTTGACAAAAATGTCAAAATTAGCATCACTGACCCCACTTTTTTCTTTCATTATTTTAAACTACTCGATACTTGTGACTGATCAGCACTCAAGTCGTAAAAAGTTTGATATAATAAAAATTTTTATTGCCTATTAAATTTTTTAATACCCCAAATATGTTATCTTTTAGAGCAAAAAGGTCAATCAATAATTTACGCACATTGATTTGCAAGATTTATTTTATGTTAAATATTATTCAAATTATTTTACGTAAAATAAGATTATATTTATTGCCATGCTTACATCTAATCAAATATAATAAGGGTTAAAGTAATTAACCAAAGAGATGAAATTTAAGTGCAAAAAGGTCAACTTAAATGTACCGTAGATCAGTAGGATACACACTGACCCCGTATTTTCTTTGCGATTTTGAGTTACACTTTATGAGTACTTCTCCAAAATATACTTCTCAAAAAATCCTTGATATAACAAACTTGAGGAGTGACTTACCTTAAAGAGGTAGGTCTATGCTTTGTAGAATGTACAACAAAAGTGTTCCAGTTCACTTATCCTTGACCTTTGACCCACTTATCAAAATATACCTGAGGTTTATATTTAATTTACCGGTAAGGCCTTTTAATTAAGAGACACATGGATTTACAATACCCAAACTTTCCTGGTACTGTTGCATGAGGTGGAGCATATCAGCGTTAAGGCACTCCTCTGCTAGATGATTTCTCATTTTATCGGCAGAGTTTAGGTGTAGATGTTGATGGGAAAGTTTGTGATGAATGGCGAGTCCATGTGTTTTGTCCCAATCATATGCATCTATGAAAGTTTTCCATGTGATTTCATACCCATTTAGTAAAAGGAGCCTAGTGTGCCATTTACATATTCCACTGCTTAATACATTGTTTCTAATTTTCTTGAAAAGATGTGATGGGTCAGCAATAAAAACAACTGGATGAGAAGCACAAAATGGTTTGAAAGCTGCCATAGTAGAGGAGGGTGAAGGAAAGTGCATGTTTATGAAAGAGCGATTGTTAGAAGCACCGTCCATGGAGGTATATATTACATGGAACCCCCACTTCTCTAATGCTTGCACCACATCCCAGAACATGGAATAGATTTGTGGAGCGTTGGCTTGTGTGGTGGGATAATGTGCCACTAAGAAGCAGAAGCCAGTTAATCCATTGAAGAAGAATTGCATGACATGGTTGGCCATTTGATGCTTGGATGATTGCAATTGGTTTCCCTCAGCTCCAAGATCTGGAATTCCAATAAGAATAAGAATTCTGGATCCTCCTTTCTTCGAAATTTGGATGTCCTCTTGAATGGCCATCTTGTCAAGTATAAGGCCACCATAATAACCTTCTTGAGGTAGTCCATCGTTCTGGGCCTGCATTAACATCCATTGAAATGCCTCATCATTGACACCCGGGGATTGATGGACAGAGTTTTTGTTCCGTAGACAGAGTTTTCACTGAAGGTAACAGTAGTTTTCCCGAACAACTTAGCTGTTCATAAGATATAGGGCTTCTCGTCCAAATTGATAATGCTAACTGAATCATTTCGAAATCCCATTTACGATTGTGAATGTCATTTACACTTGAATTTTGTAGTTGGGATCTGATCACAGAGAGCTGTCCTTCACTTAGATATGGAGCCACTCCAGTTGACTATGTCTGTTGGAGAACTGGGTGATGGAGGAGAAATTGGGCCTGATGTAGTGTCACTAGTGCCTCCACTGAAAAGTTCAGGTGCCGCTGTTTGATTTACAGGTAATACTACATATTTGGAAGTAAGACCTTTACATGAGTCGGGAGGTTTTTTGGCATTTTTTAGGCAGTTCTTAACAGTCTTTGTCTTAGCATTCCTTAAAACTGCTTACAGACTGTTTAAAAACTGCTAAGAATTTGTGTAAGCAGTTCAGCATTGAACAACTTAAGCAGTCAAACTAGCAGTTTCTAAAAACTACTAAAGATGACTGGAAATTTGGCTACTTATAATATTTTAATTCGATAACACTTTAATTCAATTCAAACAGTAATTCTTATCTTGAATAATACACATGCACTTACAATTCCTTAAATAATGTCTTTTTTAAACAATGAAATATATTTTTTTCATTTGCAGGTGGGTGGGCTTTTTTTTTTTCTTTATATTGTATCCTTTTTGTCCCCCGCTTTCGCGAAAGCGAGGGGACATTAAATCTCATTCGTCTGTCCGTCAGTCTGTCTGTCCGTCCGTCACAAAAACTTTAACCTTGCGCATAACTTTTGATTTAGTGGAGCTATGACTTTCATATTTCACATGTGTATTTCTTGTGACAAGACCTTTCTTTGAGTACCACCAAATTTGACCTTTTGACCTTGACCTTGGAGTTGGACCCACTTTAACACAAAAATTCAAAACTTTTACTTTGGTCATAACTTTTGAATAGTAGATATTAGGACTTCTATATTTCACATATGTTTTGTTTGTGGCAAGACCTTTCATCGGATTACAACAACCTTGACCTTTTGACCTTCACCTTGGAGATTTACGTACTTGTAAAAAAAACTTTAACTTTGACCATAACTTTTGAACTGTTAGAACTAAAGCTTTCATACTTCACATATGTAATCCTTGTGAGAAGATATTTTCATTGGATACCAAAAACTTTGACCCTTTGACCTTGACCTTGGAGTTTTAACTACTTTAAAAAAATGACCTTGGTCACAACTTTTAAACAGTAGAAACTAGGACTTTCATATTTCACATATGTATTCCTTGTGGCTAAACATTTCATTGGACACCAACAACTTGACCTTTTGACCTTGGAGATTTATGTACTTATGAAAAAACTGAACAGTAAGGGCTAGGGTTTTCATATTTCACATATGTAATCCTTGTGAGAAAATCTTTCATGGGATATCAACAATTTTGACCCTTTGATGTTGACCTTGGAGTTGACCTACTTTTAAAAAACCTTTTACTTTGGTCATATTTTTTTAACGGTCAGGAGAAGGGTTTTCATCCTTTAAAAAAATCAACTTCAGTGTTACTTTCTAAATAAATGTCATTTGATAGGATGTTCATATTACAAACAATATGTCATAAAAAATAACATCTCACCCACGAAGACACCGAAAGCGGGGGACCTCAATTCTTTGAATTTGCTTGTTTTCTTTGCATTTCTTATATTCACTTCATGTAAGCTATATGAACATGTCATCAAAAAATATGCAATATTTTGCATTGAAAATATATATATTTATTTCCTGACTTTTTAAAGAAACACGTAATGATTCAACATGACAATACGTTTATTTTAGTTTAAATTGTTCATCTATTTCTATATTTTAATATGCATGAATTGGTAAAGAAATTGCCTGATGTTGTATCATGATCATACAGTATGACTATTTTCAGAAACCTTCAATTTTCCGGAGTCTCTTTCAACATGACAATGCGTTTATTTTAGTTTAAATTGTTCATCTATTTCTATATTTTAATATGCATAAATTGTTAAAAAAAATTGTCCTATGTTGTATCATCATGATCATACAGTATGACTATTTTCAGAAACCTTCAATTTTCCGGAATCTGCCAAGAAGTTAAATGCTGAATTACCTATAAATTAACTTCTAGTCTTTTTCATACTTGTTTGGAAATTCAGTGACAAATGTTGAATTGCCTATTTTTAATAAATTACACACTCTCAAAATTTTGTCAATAGGTATCGCAATTATGTCTGCCTTTTGGACAGTCAAAACTCTATGGCATGGTTTCTGAGATGAATATGATACACTTTCACCAAAAGAAACAGGCACAACCAAAGCAACATTGACAGCCTCTTTAGTAAATGTATCAGTAACCTGCACAAACTTTTTCACAGTTCCAATTGTATCAATCCAGTAGCATCTAAATATTTCACTGTGCTCTGATTGCGTTTTTGCAAACGTTCATATGATGCAGAATACACAGCACTAGACAACCTAGTCATGTATATCTTCCTGTATTCGGTGACTTCAGGGGGAAAGTGGAAATCAATTTGCACACTGCCATGTATTCAACCTGCATCAAAGTCTTTGGACATGTTTGTCCCAATAAATAAATTCCATCCTGAATACAAATATTATTATGCAGAAAATTAGGACGCAAGATATTTTCTATTAAAGTTTCCTCCAATGAACCTTCTCCAATGAATTTTTCTTTAAGAGCAGGAATTGATTGCATCTTTGTAACTGCATTTATAATCTGCATTTCTACCCCAGTTGGTCCATGAATGTTTTTCAAAATATAGCCATTTAAATCTTCAAAAACAAAGCAGTTGTTTGAAAATAAGGGTCCATTTGCTTTCACTGAATCTGTTATATGTAACAATTGGTGGACATTCATTGACATAAATCTTTCAGAATACATTTCTTGAAAATGTTCAACAAATTTGATAAGGCACTTTTCAGCATTTTGTAACTCTGTTTCTGAGATGTTCTCTTTGGACAGGGTGTAGGTACCACGTACAAACAAAGAAAAATGCAAGTAGTAGTCTCTGGGCAAAATGTTGTCAACGACTGGCAAACTCCAAAGAAAGAGAAAATTACGAAATTCTGCTGTTTTCCAGTGTGGCATGTCATCTAAACTTTTGGGTGATCTGGTTATTTGCAAATTTGGTTGAATTGACTTCAGTCTGTCACTGACTAGAGCCTTGTTTGCTAAGGGTGAAAACTTTTCATCCTTGTGTTGTTTATCAAACCAGAAAGTTAGCAACATCTTCATTACACCTGCACAAATCCCGTGCATGTAATCCACAACAAATCCATGGATCACATCGAATTGGCTCATAAACATGAACCAAAAAGGGCCCTTTATTCCTCTCACTACAAAATCTGATTTCCGTTCATGAATGTTCTTTACAACATTATTTACGTCTTCTTGTAGATTTTCAGCAGTTCTAGGTGGACCTTTGGGATTGTCTTCTTCAAATGGGTATATGTGAACGTGGCCTCCTTTGTTAGTGGTGTATGTCTGTCCTGGCTGATGGCAGAACCAGAATCCATACTTTCCATTAAATTGCATGCTGTTACTAACCATACATCTTGCAGGAAGATCACAGACACAATTTAACACTGTGGCTTTCATTGAAAATTCATTTCCATGTTTGTCACTCATCAGAACACCATCCTCTAATTTAGTCATCTCCTCATGCAGAGGTTTTAAGTAAGTCCACATTTGCGGTTTTTTTTATCCTATCCATAATAGATAATGTTTTCCTTTAGTTTCCTATCTGTTGGTGGTAATTCATTCACAAGCATGTAAACCGGCCACATAGACAGGGTGGAACTTTTAAATATTTGAACACCATCAGTATTGAATGAAAATGATAAAGAATTAGAATTATCAAGGAAACCACTTCTAAATGCTGTTTTATAATTTGATCCATCATAAACATCAGAAATGTTTGTTTCTTTATTGTTGCTGTAGTGAAAGAATCTGTGTGTTTGTACTTTCTTAAGCCAAGACTCTCTTTTGCACATAAGTGCCAGCTGGTCAATAATGGAATGTTGAATGAAATAGCCAATGGCTCCTGATTGTGTAAGATCTTTCAAACAGTGATTATTTTTGCAAACTTTATCTTCTTTAGCAACATGAGTTCCACACCACGAACATACAAAGTGAATGGAAGGAAAACTAACAAACTTTTTCAGGTAATCTTTCAGGGCATACATACTTTTAATCATTGTGTTGGCAGGAGGTAAAACAAGGCACAAAAGGTTGATTACATGGTTTAGAGCTTCATCAGGCAGTTTGAATCTAATGCTGAGGCTACAGATGATAAGTAGGATGCTGCCAAGTCTTTGGGAACAACCATCATAGAGAGGTTCAGAGCAATAATCTTTGGAAGTTGAATCTTCTTGTGTCTCCAGGACATCTGGTACTATGTCATTTAAAGCCTCAACAACTGATTCTTGAAGCACAGAAATTTCTTCATCAGCAAATTCTTGATCAACATTTTCTTCCACATCTTGGTCATTACCAAAATATTCTCCCTCATTTTCCAATGGCATTTGAATATCAAAGTCAAAAGACCTTTCCTTTATGTTAACTATTTGTGGTACTTCAGTTTCTATAATATGTTCATTCTCTGGAGCTTGTATATTCTCTTCAACAAAATCTTCAAGCTGTACTCTTCTTCGCTTCTTTCTTATTTTAGATTGTTGCTCATCTTGCATTCCTTCCTGAAATAATTAATATGATTAAACAAATAATTATTTCTGCAGCTAACCATAAACAATCTGTATTTTTATTGAACTGAAATAATAGTCGAGGTTTGACACTTTTTATTTACTGAGTAAAAAAAAAATGCCCCTTTGAATCAATAAGCTGTGAACCATTTCAACTCCAGTTTACACTAATTAAAAAAAACTAGTTCTTAAAGACTTATCAAATTTGTCCTTGCATTGTGTTAACAATCGTGATTAATTAACTCATTTAGTAGAGAAAAGAACTTACTGTTAAACAGGTCACTGTTTCTGGTAGAATCTACATTAAAAAAAGGTCAACATACTGATTTTAAATTAAAAAATGGTTAAGAAATTCAATGCTTTCCTGCAAGTACATTTTCTTTAAAATAACCTAGTTCCATGTATTAAAGGGGCATAGACACAGATTTGAAGTTAAAATTTTCTCGAAAGATGACTCCACTTATAAGGATATGCAGAATTTGCATCAAATAAACTTTCAAAACAGACATTTTTCATTTAATTGCAGGATTGATCAACATCTAATCTACAACTTTACTGAATAACAATAAATAAAAGTATGTATTTAAAATGTACAAATTATATGTTTTCTAAAGTGGGGGTCAACATAATTTCTTCAATCGCTATACATGAGCATGCCCACTTTTTTACAGATTTAAATTGTTTGTCTATAGCTGTTCTCCTTTTAACAGTAATTGTATCTTTGCATAAGAAATGTAATGTTAAATGAAGATTAATAATGCAGATATCCTTTCCTGTATAATATCACGCTATATATACTGAAATAGCATTTCACAAGAAAAGATAATAAAAATTAATTATTTCACATAAAACATGTAAAAGTTATGGAAACTCCCTGTACTAAATTTTTGCATGGGTTTGATGGACACATCCTTGTATGAGGCAGAAGTGTCGGACTCTGTGGTATCTTTTATCTCAAGCTCACCAGGATATATCGTGTCGACGTAGGAATGGAAATTATCATTATTAATTGACAATACGTCGTCGATATATCTAAATGTCGAGTTGAAGGCCACAGCAAGTGTTTTTTTCTTTACAGGTAAAAGATTTTGCATAAATTCTGCTTCATATGAATATAAAAATAAGTCTGCTAATAACGGAGCGCAATTTGTACCCATGAGAATTCAAATAGATTGTTGGAATACCTGGTCTCCAAAAACCACATAGATATTGTCAATCAGAAACTCAAGCATCTTCTTGATGTCAACTTCAGAGTACTTATGTGTGCAATCAGAATCTGTTTTAACAAAATAATTTTTCAAATGACCAATGACGAGGTAAGTAAACTTACGAGTTCCAAGAAAAGAAGGAGATGTAGAGCGAGGAGAGGGGGTAAATGCAGTGATGTCTAGGGGTGAATATCGGACTTATTCATATAAAAAACAATTTCTTCAAAACAAAATCAGTGCTCCGTGCACTGAGAAAGACTGGCTTAGAATGACCTTAACTTAACGCCACTGACCCCTTTCACTGGCCTTCCTATGGCCCGCCTTGTATTACTACGCATAGCTATACGAACACGTTGCTATCATACAACGTTTTCCTGCTATTCTCCGAAACGTGGAAAAACTCTAGTATAATATACACTTATAAGAATACTCCCCCCCTTCTCTATATAAACACAACACAAAATAGGTGTGAGCCAGACAAGCTTAGAATAAAATTTTCAAAAGTAAGCAAAAGCTGTAAACGCTATGAAAAACCTCAACAAAAATGCAAGATATTACGAAATTTATATGATGTAAAACTTTTATTTTATAAACATATTTCATTTCCTAAAGAAAAAAATCACGTCATAGTCCTATATTTTTTGAAACAGAAAGTCTACTTTCTAGGCTGTCTTTCACGTATCCATCTGAACGAATCTGATGCCCATTTACCATGTTTCTTCCAACATCGCTCGTTTACTTTGGAATTTGCTGCAGCCGTCGCACCTCCTGAACGCAGAGAATGAAGACCAATATTAATGTTTCCCATAACGGATTTTAGTTTTGACAAAATGCACTCCCTGGCCCTGGTATAACCAAGTTTTTTGTCTTTGTATATTGACTTTAAACCATCTTTAGATTTAAACACGGACTTGAACAAAAAGTGACCAGAAGAAATGTCTATACTTCCTAAAGATATATAACGATTTAACATTTTAACTGGAAAAGCCGAGGTAACAACTGCAGATATTAAAATTTAGTTTCCTTGTTTATATTGATCAATTTTGCTTTTGTTGATGGAAATTTTCACATATCCGTCCATGAAAGTTAAATCTGAACAACGGAGAGAACTAAGTTCCTCGAAACGTAAAATCCAGCAAAAGAAAGAAGAATCATACACAGATCACGCACTTCTAACAAATTTGTGCTGTTGACATAAGTACATGTATCACACAATAAAATTAAATCACTGGCAAATTGTATATTATTCACATGTATCTAAAATTCGATTCGTAATGCAACCATGTCAAATACTTTGTGACCTCCAAATATTCCATTTGCCCCTCTACCTCTTTCAGTTATCAAAGAATTGACCTTCTTCACCCCCTAAATAAAATAATCCCAATCATCCCTTTTGTAATGAAGGCCTAAATAGGGAAGATTTCCATTGAGGAATGATAAGACTACCCTTTCCTTTGTCTTGTTCCAGTTTGTTTATTGTCTTACAAACCAACATAGGAGGCGGAACCAGCCAATTATTGTCATTCCCCCAGAAATGCTTAAAAGCGTCTATCCCACTGTATCTGGGCACCACCACCTTGAATGAAATTTAATACATTTAGTATTATAGTCTGTTGCAAACCTATCGCATGAGTGTAGTTTATGCCCCAACAATTGTCAATAGTTTGAAAAACACTATTTTTTATTCCCCAGTCATCAATATCAAAACACCTACTAAGCACGTCTGCTTGAATGTTTTTGCCTCTTGGCACCCAATTTATATCAAACACTATTTATGAACTCAGAATTTTTTCATTTATTTTAACAGCAATATCATGCAAATGAGACTTTCTTCTACCGACTTCCAAAATTCTGCAAGCACTTTTGCTGTCAGTATACCATGCTACGTTTTTGCCCTGAATACTTTCTCCCATAGTATTCAAACACCTGTTAATTGCTTCTAGTTCTCTTCACGTAGAACTTTTCAAGGATTCCTCTCCTGTCCAGAGACCTAGTACCACTGTAATCTCTGAATTTTCTACATAAGCCCCAAAAAGTGAATCAGAAGAGTCGCCAAAAAATTCTTTAAATCTGAAGATTCACTGCAAGTCTTAATTTCTTTACCATTAATTGACACTGCATTGTCTCTCCAAGTTCCCATCTTATCTGGATTGATTTTGTGGTTCAGTAAAGGCCATGACGGTGAATTCCAATTGTTTTGATAGGCGGTACATTAGTCTATATTCCATGTCCTCAATGGAAGCTATGACTGAGTCATTCTTTCTTAGTTTTATGGTGGACTCTGTGCGTTTGGCATATTTAAACAGGTCTTCAAAGTTTTGTTTAATAAAGGTAAGACACGGATCATTTTTAAGTTAAGGAAGCCGCAGTGAACCTTGACTTCAGTGTTGCCTTAAATATTTTAAAATATGCATATATCGGCATATTTCAATTACAAAACACGTACTTTGAAGACCAAAAATGTTTTGGGTGTGGAACAAATACCGATGAAATTGTGCATTAAAAATACAAACACGTACTTACCAAACACTTCCCGTGTGAAGCGTACAAAACTTCGAAAGGAATCCTCTTCTCTCCGACGATCGTTAGATCAGACTTCAAAAAATTCAACTGTAAAAAGGCGGTGGAACTTTGAGACTGTTAGGTCAGTTTTGGATTTTTCTGACATAAAAAACTTAAAACAGGTCTGTTGATAGAGCTGAAAAGGAATTGTATATATGAGTGAAAAGGTGAACTGTAAATTCAAATTATTAAAAAAGTTTTTAAACCATTATACACTATGATCTATGAAAACTTACTTGTAAGATTCCCGTTCTTCTGTATTCTTCTTAACTGTTATGTGTAATTCTTCCGTATTCTTCTTAATTGTAATGTGTAATATATGGATAATGGGAATCAAATAATGAATAATTGCGCAAATTTCACTGTACATGTACAGCTCAAGAATAAATTTTAAGGCAAGAATGCATGTGCATATAAGTACTTACTGATCTACTTAGTGTACGGATGACAGAGTTTTTGGAGTAGAAGTGAATATGGTCGAGGGTACACACGGTGAAGATGATATCTTCTTGGAGTTGGCGTTTTTCTGGGAAATTCTAAGCCTACGTTCCGTGGAGGTGCAAGGCACATCATAGTCATGGTCACTACTCTGTTCATTCCCATTTGGGCGATAACTTGCTTTCGAGTCCAAGTATGAGAAATTTTCATCAGAGGACTTTGTAGATATTGTTGAAATTTAATCACTGTTCTAAAGGTGCAGCAGGATTGCATGTATCGTTGTGATGAAATGCATCCGAGTTAACAATTCTTACACACGTGACAATCAGTCATTTAATTTGTGGTTTAAAGGATGTATTCGCTTTGACAAAAGAATTGACCGATAGGAGAGAACAATTTCCCGGAAAAAGTGACTTTGAATAATTAATCTTAATTTGTTGTTTTCTACCGTATATATGTCCAAATTTTTCAAATTTGTATTTTATACCTAAAATTTATTATTTATAACTTTACAATAAACCTCCAAAATTGGCCTAAACACCATTTTGTCCTATAAAGCGTTGATTTTTGCATGAATTTTGGCCCAGAAGTCCTTCAGGGCAGGCCTGCCCCTAAATAAAATTCGCAGCTAGGATAAGGCTGCCCGTAAAATATCAAACTGTTCAAACTGTAGTAACTTCTCTGAACTACCTAGATATGACGTCATAATAGAATATGACGTCAAGACATTGCATACTTGAGCTGACATGACGGGGAAAGTGTCATAATTTTAACATGACACGTAGATTTATTTGTGGGGACTTGTTGTTAAACTTAAGTGTTGGGATTGTTTTTAAGCTCGAATTGGCTGTTATGATGTTGAACATTTGAAAATTAAATATCCTTATTCATTTCGTTTGTCCGATATGCACTAATTCAAACAATAGCGAAAAATTATGTGTGAAACGCTCCCCTTACATGTTCGTTGACAGAGTTAGAATTTATGAATCGTGTTTATATTGGACTGGCACAAGTGATAAACAAGGACAAATTGAGGATATTCTATGTGAATCTACATGAGAAGTTTGTCTTCTTACTGAATATTGCTGGGGGATTGTGTGTATTTTATCCATTTTTGTATTAATCGTGATAAAGAGTGGAAAATACCCCTTCTTATGATGGTAAGTTGAAATTCTCGTAAAATATTTTCTAAACGAGTAAAAATTAAACCTGCCCCCAGCACTTTCTATGTACCAGAGATCACAATGAATTGATCTGTGTAACAAACTTTATACAATATTTTTATCTTGCACTTGTGCCGATGCGATTTTTGTGCAACAGTTAGGAATATCACAAATCTCCGTCACGTGATCAACACAGTCATGTGACATCACAAAAATGCTTTAAAATAAAACCCTGATTAAACTATTATCTGAAGTAGACAGCAATTTCAAACAAGGATTCCATATTCAAACTAAAATCTAGCTTAAAATAAAATGTATATTTTTAAGGCATTTTAAGCCTTCGGACAGCCTTATTATAACTGCGTTGTGATATTTTGATAGGTTTGGATGTAAGGATCAATTTAGGATAAGACTTTTTTAGGGGCACCCCTGCCCTAGGGTCGAAATTCACAAAAAAACAGTAAAATATAAGGAAACCTGATTTTGATTATCTGCTTCAAATTTATACCTATAATAGTCATAGTCAGACTAGCTCGGTTGATAAATTCACTGACTTTCAGCGAACAAAGTAACATTTTAAAGTCGGGTGTTCGAATCCACCTGGTACCAAACTTTTAATTTTTTTTAATTTTCGCCTTTACAAAGACCATTTTAATATTTTTTATAGACTTGTGTATTTTCCTTCAATTATTTATCCTTTATGCATGCCAATTCTTGATAAAAGAAACACTAATATAAAGAGATATCAAATCGTAGAAATCCAATGTACAGATGTCAGTCAGGCGGAACAAACCTCAGAATAAGCACACTTTCTCCGAGGACAAGAATAACTAACTCTGTGTCACTTAATACAGGTACATTTGGCAGCACTGAGTTGCGATGAATGTCAATTGTATATATTCCATATATAGGATTTAATAACATTGATTTTGGCTACATACATATCAATATTTACATCTGCCAATGTCTTTCCTTATATGACAATACTAAAAAATTGAAATTCAATTTTCGATGACATGAAGTCGGTCACGTGATCAGACTTTCTTGCGTATGGAAAGCAAACTGCACGAGCAATTTGGAAAGTTCCGACTGTGACGTCACATAACGTCGTAGATACGATACGTTGCATTTCAAAATCCAAGTCTAAATAATGCCCATATTTCTTTGTAACATGAATAAAAACGTAAAATATAAATATAAGAAATAAAATATCATTTTTAGAGTGTCATTGGGGTATGACATAAAGTCGGTACGTGATCAAATTTACTATAACGTCCTTCGGGCGTTATAGAATTTGATCACGTGACCGACTTCATGTCATACCCCAATGACACTCTAAAAATGATATTTTATTTCTTAAGTAACTGTACTCCTCGGATTTGACTTAGGCCTATACAATTTGCACACATTAATGGAATGTTTTCCTACATTCAAGAATAAAATTGCTTAAACATAAAGAATAGAATTTCAGAGGCAGTAAACATTACCATTATGCAATATGAGAAGTTAAGACAAATATCAATTATTACATTTTGAGATAACAAACTCAGGCAATCAATAGAATACCTCTACTCGCTGAAAAAAAAAAAATTTAGAAAAAACAAATTGTTATATGTATTCAGCCTAATGCCATTAATCAGAACGGAAATCGACTAGGTTTTTGTAGAGAAAAAACCAAGCCCGGTCCTATAGGTCAAATCCCTATTCATAATGAAGTGATCCTTTCCTGTCTTAAGTTACCATTTAAAACATAGGTAAGAGGATGACTGAAATTAACATAAGGACCCTAAGCATTTTGACGGCATTCATGTGTAACTTAAAGTTCATTCAAATGACTGTAGCGTCGAACTGTTATATCTGTTTATGTTTTGATCGTCAAATAAAGCCTCTGAAGTAGTATTAGTGGCTTTACATCGGGGGTAAACAATGGGTCTTGTGTTAGAACGAACAATGGATCTATTGTTAGAATGACCTTGACCGATTTTCAGTGCATAGGTAGTAAACAATGATATTGACTGACATAATACAATTAGACTCTCAGATATACACCGGGGGTAAACAATGGGTCTTTTGTTATTCATAAACCATAACCGATGCGCTAAAACAGTAATATGAATGGGGAAAACGACACTCTCTACATCAGGGACAGATGTCACGCTACAGTCTACTCATGGGGAACAGACACGATGGAAGAGGAAATGGAATGACATTAACACAAGGGTTGATATAAAAAAAGAAGACATTTACAAGGAGTAAAAAAAGATTTTTACGGGTCCCTTCATTCCCAAGAAATAATTTATTATGAAGAAATGCACCGAGGATCATTCTGTTTTTTCACTACTTAATAACCTTTGCCCTTTTATAAGAGAAAACAATGAAACACAGTTCTGTTTCGTGTATCTGTGAGAGTTTAAAGTACACAGATCATCACCTGGGTAAATCCGTAAAAAATCACAATTTAGTAATTATGCCAGAGACGGGTGTCCTACCTGGGACTGTAGTCATGTCATTCTCGTGCATAGATAGCGGGGTCTTCCTGACCGATCGCGCAACTCGGCTGAGGCTGTCAAATAAAAAAAAAATCATTTATCATCTAATTAATAGGTACATTTTTATACTCACGCATACAAGAGTATAAACAAAAAGTAAACATCATAAATTTACAAATTAAAATTGGATTTTTAGCTCTTCTGAGCCAAAGGCTCAAAGAGCTAATGCTATGGCCATTTGTGCGGTGTGCGTTAACTTTTTAGAATATGGACCATAACTCAAGAACCCTTTAGCCAATCAGTACCAAATTCGCTACAGGGTATCCTTGGACCAAGGGCTACCATTCATACTAAAATAAGGGTTGAGACCCTTAAACAAGGGGAGATAATCAGGAAAACAAAACCAAAAGTACTAGTTGCTAAAAAATCTTCTCCAGAACCGCCTGGCAGATTTTCACCAAACTTACATACAAGGATCAAGATATGTTGAAGATTAAAAATTATTCAAGGCATGACCCTGGGGCAAAGGGCGTGGCCTCGAGGTCACTTTGAAGTTGACCTAAATTTACAATTGATAAAAATGTTTATATTTTGCTTACTATACTAGGATCATCAAATCTTGTAAGTTGATGCATCTTAGGACTTCACATCATGTTAACTCAAAAGTAGGTCACGGTGACCTACTTTTTTAATTTTGCGGGCATTTGTTTTCAAATTGATTTGAAGGCATATTTTGGACACTTTAAGGCCTATGATCATGAAATTTAGTCAGTTGATGCATCTTGGGTCCTTGAACAACGTCAACCTTAAAGTAGGTCACCGTGACCTACTTTTTGAACTTTATGACTTAACCTTTTTAAAACATTTAATCCTATTATTTAAGGCACTGAAAGGGTTAGAATCATCAAATCTTGTAAGTTGCTGGATCTTGGGACCTTACAACATATTTAAGAAAAAGTAGGTCACTGTGACCTACTTTTAGAATTTTGCAGGCACATGTTTTCAAATTGTTTAAAAGGTATTTTATGATTACCTTCAGACTTACAATCATCAAACTTGGTCAGGAGATGCATCTTCAGACTCTGAAAAATGTCAACCAAAATGCTGGTCACGGTGACCTACTTTCGACATTTAATGGCTATATTCAGTTATTTTGGGTATTTATTGGCTTAGAATCATCAAACTTTTTGAGTTGATGCATCTTTGGTTTTCGGAGAGTGACGACCAAAAGTTAGGTCACGGTGACCTACTTTTGACATTTTATGGCTATATTTAAGTATCTCCAGTACTTATTGGCTTAGCATCATCAAACTTTGTCAGTCGATGCATCTTGGGTTTTTTGAGAGTGACGACCAAAAATTAGGCCACGGTGCCCTACTTTCGACATGTTATGGCTATATTTAAGTATCTTAGATATTTATTGGCTTAGAATAATCAAACTGTGTAAGTTGATGCATTTTGGGTTTTCCAAGAATGTAAACCAAGAAGTAGTCCTTATTGGCTAAGAATCATCAAACTTTGTAAGGTGGTGCAACTTTGGTCTTAGGATACTTAGGGTTAGATGCTTCAAATACAAGTGATAGGTTGTACAATTTATCGGAAAAGCGATTCAAGGCCCTTGGGCCTCTTGTTGTGAATATGTTATCATAAATGTGAAACTGATGTGTAATTATTTCCCTAAAAATACTTTCATAAATGATAATCACTACATATCATTTATTTGTCTCTAGGCCTCAGCTAGTACCCCCACCCTTCCTCTTCAACATCTTTTATTTCTATTCCTGCTTCATACTACATTGGAAATGGTAGATGTAGCAATGATCAACAAAAAGAGATAGGTGTTGCACACAAGGTGGTAGTGGGGATGCTTGATTCCCAAAAGTCTGTTCAACAAAGCATTTGTATGATGAAAAGGCTGATTTGTAAGCCAATAGAGTGGACGGCGATAGAGTATTTCGAACCAATAGGTCAGCTGTACAGGTCAGATCTTCACTAAACTTGAGGGGACTGGTGTTGGTCCGCTGTCCATATGAGGGAAGCGTGTCAAAAATTCCTTCACCTGCAAACGAGAAACTAAGTCAACAGCTGTATTAGATATTCCTTGTATATGTTTGGCCTGGAAATGGATATTGTGTTTAAGTGAAAGAACCATAAGACGCAGCATCAGTTGCATAAGATGGGGGTCATTTGAGGTATTTTTGTTTATAACGTGCACAACAGCCATGTTGTCTGAATGTAGAACATCAGTACTGTTTTCCAAAGAAAGGGCCCAAATGTCTAATGCGATGACAATAGGTAGGAATTCTCGTACTAAAATATGATAATTTAACCATTCTGCAGTGAACTCATGGTAAAACCTCTTTGTATGAAAAGTGCATCCGAATCTTACGTTACTTGCAGTGAAGAGGAAGAGTGAGTCATACCGGATGGAAAAAAGGCCCTGCCGTTAAAATGTTCTAGAAATACACCCCAGGAACACAAGTCGGCCTGTGCCTGTAAGTTAAGACGACGATGATGGTATGGTTTCTTAAGGCCAATCATAATAATAATAATGATCGTATTTATATAGCGCCTTTCTAGCATAAATGCTACTCAAAGCGCTTTACAATGCATTATTACCCCAGCAGACCTTAACAATCCAGAATCTTTCTCAGTGCAAGCTGCCGTAATCAGCGCTAGAACACTAACATTCTGACAATATCTTTCACTGTCTATAGCCAGGTACTCGTTTTACACTTGAGTGGAGTGAGGAAATTCGTGTAAAGTGCCTTTCCCAAGGACACAACGTCGGCTTGTCGCGGACAGGATTCGAACTCACAACCTTTCGGTTTGAAGTCCGGCACCTTAACCACTGGACTACCGACGCTACATTAGGTCGATTAGACGTCTCAAGAAAGTGCGACCGGGTGGTGCAATTGATTGTATACTGCTTAACGTCCCTCTCCAGAATATTTCACTGATATGGAGACGTCCCGGGTGGTACGACGTTCCACGCAAAATTCAGCATACCAATCAAGGACTGCAATTCTTTCAACGTTGCAGAATACTTTGTCTGATTTTTTTTTGATTTCTGCCTTTAATTGTGTTAATTTATCTATCTGATTTCCATCTTTAGTGTATCTAACTCTAGACCCAAAAATATGAGGATATTTTTTGGGTAAACAGTTTTAGCCAATTTGATAGGCAGGTCAATGTCTTTAGCTATTTGGTAAAAAGCTAGTAGAGCACTGTTAACCTTTGAGGAGTTAGGGGGACTTATGAAAAGAAAATCGTCCAAGATGTGTACAAAACGCAAAACCCAACATTTTCAATTCAAGGATCCATTGAAGGGCTGAGTTGAATGTCTAACATTCACAGGTTACATGAATAACTTGGGCCAAAAGGTAAGGTTATGTCGAAATAATACTTGTTGTCCACCGTCAAACTTAACAGTTTAAAGTCATCCGGGTGAATAGGGGTCTCTTTATAAGCATTTTTAAGGTCTGTTTTGGCTAACAAAGCACCCCTTCCCAATTGCTTGATTATTGTGATGGCAGTGTTTACTGACTGGTATTAAACTGTAATCTTTAGGAATGTTATGGTTAATCGAATCTCCTTCAGGGTAAGATAAATGATGGATCAATCGAAATTCCCAAGCTGCTTTTTTGGGCACCAATCCTAAAAGTGATATCTGAATATTGGGAAATGGAAGGCTCAGATTAGGTCCGGCGATACGGTTTCCGCTGAGTTCACTTATGAGCTTACTCTGAAGAATTTCATCATTACCCTTAAGAGATGAGAGTTTTTTCGATATCCGAAAGGCCCGTTGACCCTGATCTGGGATTTTAAAACCGAAAGTTAACCCTTGTAATAGAAATAAAGTCAAAGCTGAATCGTAGCCTTCAAGATAACTAGACAGTTTATCAACTGTAATCGGTGTTATAATCATTTTATCCTTTTTACTTAGACAAGGGTGCTGGTTTGTTGGATGTGCTTGTAGCTTTTAAGCATTTTGTTTTGAGAAACCTTGTTTGAACGATTGTAGCACTGTTGGCGAGGGTGCTTTCCCGAATAGTACTGAAATACGTGCTGGTGGGGGTAGTTGATTTTGTTGCACGAGCCCATATTGTTGAAGGAATAACAGTAGCTAAATTGCATGGGTTGGGCACGAAAGGGCTGCTTTTTGTTTTTTTAGTTTAAAGTCTTACCCAGAAACTAATTCCTCCTGATACAAATCTATATTTTTCTTGTCCCAGTCACATGAGGAGGGTTCCTTTTCACGCCGACGCCGAAATTTTTCATCATAGAGTAAGGCCGCTTAGTCCCCACAAGAATCCGTGATTTTTCGCACTGTTTATGCATATGTCGTCGGTTTGCCGATTTCAAGGGGGATTTCTATGCATAGATCGCGACGAATATGTGGGAAGCCTCCACCCATTTCTGAATTGTTTTCAGCGGGCCTTTGTCATTTGATTTAACGAAGATTAACTGCCCATTTTTGTCTACTGACTTAAACTTTATCGAGATCTTTCGGCAATAGAGAAGAAAATTTTAAAAACTTGTTGGCATGAATTTTTGTCCTTATCTGATGAAGCTTAAAACGGTCACTGTCTTCAGACTAAATCTTCGTTTTAGCTACGTTAAAAATGCAGTCAGTTTCGACACGGACACACTCAGTACTATAATCTGGGTCACGCGAATCTAGGTCATTACCCCCCGATAGACACAATGAGGTGCTGCGGGTTGTAGCGTCTAAATGCAGATAAAATGACAGATAAATGGTTCCCCTTGTTAATTAGTCCTTCGCTTAATCCATAGTAATTCACTTCTATTAATCCGGAGATGTAGAAAACGGATTCAGCTGGACGGTCGGCTCCTATGAATGACTTCAGTCTTTTCACATCGTCAGAAGAAAATAGCAAGAACAAGTTCAATCTTACAAATATCACAGTGAAAAGAACACAATTTGGAGCAGAAAAATTAATTTGTCCAGTTTATGATTATGAGGAATGCTATAGGATAACCCGTAAACACAGTTTATTTATACTTCAGCGTCACTGCGCGTCATTTGCACTGGGTGAACCTTTAACCGACGCTATCGATTTTTTACGCAAAAAGCGATAAATAGTAAGCATTTACCTATGGAATCCTAAGCTGTGTATCCTTGGTGCTGCTTTAATGTTGGTATAGTCGTTCATAGATCGTTATTTATGACGCACAAACATATAAAACATCCCTTTACAGACAGTAAAAATATTGTGGATGTTTACATAAGGTAGAAAGACTGCGCATGCGCTGATTAGCTAATATGCATAAAGTTAAAGTGCACATGTCTGAACTAAAAATACTTCAATACAATGCTTAAGGAATTTCCACTCTCACATTTTTATAGGTTCAAAGTACAAAAACTGCATTTATTTTCATTCAATGTACTTAAAACTTTCCATTTATTGCAAAAAAATGTATAGGTCACCATATTATTATGTTCCCCAAACGAAGTTTGGGAACATATTGTTTTTACTTTTTCTGAATTTGTTCTTTGTTCTCCGGTACTTTTTTGTCCGCGAGTGTTCTCGTAAACTACTCATCCGATCTAGGTGAAACCTTTTTAGGGTCACTAGGTATGTTATGTAGATGTGCGGAACGAAGGTCATTTTGCGCGCACGTGCGTGCAGGTGCGCGCACGTGTAACACGTGAAATGACCAATATAATAGATTTAGCCGTAACTTTTTAAATATTGGATGAAATGCTTTGAAACTCATAATATAGGGATATAATAGTAGTATAGACATGCTGACATGGTCAAAATAGCAAGATCTCACGCGCATGCAAGTGCCCTTCGCTGCGATTGGCTGAAACTTAAAGTCTAAATATCTATTTTGTTTTCTGACAAAATCCTTTGAAATTTTGAACATAGTCTTACATTATGAAGATCTACAGCATGATATATAAGAATAATCATGAACGCACGCACATGCACGTGTGCTGCAATCTGATTGGCTAAAACTTTAAATGCCTACAACTTTCTTGGTTCTCAATAATACAGGGTGAAATTTCAAATATGAATAGATATAACGATTGCCTACATTATACTACTATCAAAAGTAAATACATGGACGTGCATGCACATGCGACCGCACACAATGTATTAAAAGACAGTATACTTGAGTGTTTGATGTTCATGCAGAATTAAGAACTTCTAAATGTCAAGACATGTAACATACTGAAGCATGCAGATCTTTTTTACCCTTGAAACTTAGGTCAAGGTCACTGGTAACCTGAATAAAATGTTGATATTAACTATTTACCAAAATCACCTTGACCTATGAACTTGAAATCGACCTTAACCTTTGTCCTTGACCCAAGGGTAAAAAGAAACATGAAGTACATGTACATGTATCTAGAAACACCTTTCAGAGTTTATTTCGGTTGACAGGTTAGAAGTTAAAGAGGTGTTGGTTTTTAATGACCTTGACCTTTCATCCAAATGTCACAATCAATCTTAAGTTCTTGGAATAAGATACAACATTCAACTCCAACGTTAAACAGGTTAAGAATAAAAATACCCCACCCCCCACCCCACCCCATCCCCCCCCACACACAAACAAATCAAATTAATGGCAACGTAGAGAATCACTGTTAAACTCAAATAACATCTCGGACCCACATAAAATTTCAGGAAAACTGCAGAAAAGAGCTCGAGGAAAGTGTATTAAAATATTTCATTTGAGTTTCCAAAGTATATACAAATTATTAATTTATACAGAAAAAATTACTAATCCTGTCGTGTTTAAAATTAAAGTGCAGATGACCAAAGTTGGCATCTAAGCCTTTTATAGCCTATTTATTCAGATGCCGTTAATAGCATTCGATTCTACTGATTTGAAATAATATTTTAATACCAAGCATCCTTTGTTAAATTTACCTTTGAAATTTATTTGAATTTTTTTTTTAGAATTACGCAATCCCCAGAAATAGCGATTTTCGGTATATTAAAAAATCAATATACATATACGCTCCTTCGTAAAATAATCAGATATTTGCAATCATGAAAAAAATATTAATAAGAAGGTGTTAAACAATATAGGTCACATTAGCTGACACGAATGTCTTTTTAAACATCTCTTGTAAAACCCAGAGAGTAGCCCCCTATGCATTGGAAAAAATGAATAGTTCCGGTCAAAAAAAACCTTTATATATTTATTTACAAAGTATATAAAATTTACCAGGCACAGGTATCAGAGTTGTCAAAATGGCCTGAGAGGAAATATTAACAAAATTCTGAACAGAAAGGAAAATCCCTTTTCCATGTATGGAATTTAATTTCTTTTCGTTAGCATAAGCGAACTATTTAATGTGTAGAGTGTTCGATATGTTTTCTTGTAAGCGTATGAATTAGATACGCGCTTTATTATGTGAGTAAAATGTCTTGGGTATTTAAACAGCTGTTTACGTATTCTATTCATTCGAGTTCATACTCAGCTAAGAAGTACAATGTATGAAGAAAATCAACACGAACAAATTACAATAGAGAGGAGTAACGACGGCAAAAACGATAAAGAAAATGATAGCGCCATTTCTATAGAAGAGGTTTTATCCTTGTTTACAGGCAGGCTTAAAGGTGCATTGAGCGACGAACGTGCTCACATGAGACAAGAATTAGAGGACCGGGTATCAGAAATTCGTAGGAGCTTTATTTTGAACAAAACGGGGGACAAAAATACTTTCAAATACACTGGCTGTAAGACTCAATTTGAGTTTAATCAAAATAGAATTGCAGAGTTGGATTTGGTAGTTTGGGAGAATCGAAGACGCTAAAGAAATTATAAAATCGTCCCGAGACAAATTGACGGAGAGGAACACGCACGTGCGCATTGCCGACAAATATGGTTGGGACACACTTGATGAGTATTTGGGCGATAATTTGGTGGACGGTCCTGACGAGGCAAACAAACTTAGGAAAGCAGAGTCCAGGGCAGTCAAGCGTAGAAAGGAGAGAGCCGACAAAAAGCCATACGATAGAAACGGCGGCCCAGTTATGCGGAACGACCTTTTTCGTTTCAACAATACAGAAAATAGCCGACAGTATTTCGGCCAGTACCCAGCAGGAAACTACATCCGTCCTTGGTCAGCACCGACACAAGCTACCACACCTAGATTCCCCTTCGCCAAACCTACAGTCTGTTTCTATTGCTTCGAGGAGGGACACGTGTCAACCCAGTGCCCGCTTAAGATACCAGGAAGAGTGTCAGTCCCAACAGCCACTATTACCAGTGACAACGCAGATAAGAAATCAAAGCAATGAAATGAATGAAATGGTGAGCATTTTTTCTGACATATGTAAATGTAAAGCTGAAGTTAAGGGCAATGTTCAAAATGTCAAAGGTAGATTAAGAGAACACGTGTATTTTTGGAAAAACGTTCTAAGAGCTAGCGATACAGTATGTAATATTGTTTCTTCTGGATACATTGTACCTTTTTATCAGTATCCTGAAGCTAAATTTTGCAGCAACAACAACTCAGCAAAGCAGCATTCTGGTTTTGTAAGTAACAGCATTGATGAATTATTGAACAAGGGCATTGTTATAAAGGTTAATGAAGTTCGGCATGTGGTGAATCCTCTGACGGTCTCGGTAAACGCAAAAGGTAAAGAACGTCTCATTTTGGATTTAAGGCATGTAAATCAATATGTTATAAATTACAAATTCAAACTTGAAGGTGTTAAAGAGGCCTTAGACTTTCTGCAAAAAGACGGTTTTATGTTTAAATTTGACCTGTCATCAGGTTACCATCACATCGATTTACACCCTTCAATGTACAACTATTTTGGTTTTTCTTGGAAAGGCCATTTTTATGCATTTACTTCTTTACCTTTTGGCTTGTCTTCAGCGCCTTTTATTTTTACTAAGGTTCTGAGGAACTTAGTTAGATTTTGGAGAGAGCAAGGTATTTTCATCATTGTTTATTTAGATGATGGATTTGGTTTTGCAGATAATTATGCAAATTGTCAATATTCAGCTGAGAAGGTACATGATACATTGATTAAAGCTGGTTTTGTTATTAATACGGAGAAGTCCGAGTGGATTCCACAGAAATCCTTGGTGTGGCTTGGATTTATGTGGAACATGCAAGAAGGTTCATTAGAATTGCAAAAATTCAAAGTAGATGATCTTATTGTTTTAATAGATCAGATTGTTGATAATAATTTTTTCACATCTGCAAGAGATTTAGCAAAAATTACGGGGAAAATTGTGTCATTTTCTGAAAGCTTGGGTTCTGTGTGTAGGTTCATGACAAGACAAATGCATATAAATATTTGTTTCAGAAAATCTTGGGATGCAGTTTTCAAATTGAGCAAAGAGACAATTGTAGAATTGAATTTTTGGAAAATAGATTGTAAACATTTACCTTTCAAGAAAATTTTCAATAATTATGTTTTGCCAGAAAAACTGCTTTATACAGATGCAAGTGACCATGCAGGAGCAGGATACTGCGTGGAAATTCTGGGGAAAATTGTACACAAGAGATGGTCAGAAGAGGAAACACAAAAGAGTTCCACCTGGAGGGAATTAAAAGCAATTGAATTGACATTAGAAGCTTTCAAGGTAGAACTTGTGGGTAAAAATGTTAAATTGCATACAGACAATGAAAATGCTGCGAGAATTATCGAGGTTGGAAGCATGAAATCTGAATTACATGTTCTTGCTTTTTCTATATTTAAGATTTGTATGTTGTTCAGAATATCATTAGAAGTTTATTGGATACCAAGAAATAAAAATGTGATTGCAGATTTTTTCAGCAAAATGTACGATGCAGACGACTGGGGTGTCGATATTAACATTTTTAAATTGTTTAACAAAAAGTGGGGTCCTTTTACATGTGATTTGTTTGCAAATTCCCTCAATTTCAAAGTAAAAAAGTTTTATTCAAAATTTGCGGACAGTATGTCTGCTGGAGTTGACGCTTTTTCATATGATTGGAAATTTGATAATAACTGGATTGTTCCACCAGTTAGATTAGTTTCCAAAGTAATAGCTCATTTGATAGCATGTAATGCTAGAGGGGTTTTAGTTGTACCTAAATGGACTTCATCTCCTTTTTGGTCATGTATAGTAAATACTGATGGAACATATAAATTCTTTGTTAAAGAGTATATAGAATATGTAAATCCTTCAAGGTTTTTTGTCAGAGGTTCACAGCGGAATAGTGTTTTTCATGAAAGAAGAGTTGCTTTCAACGTGATTGTAATGAGAGTAGATGCTAGTGGGAGATAAAGTAGAAACAATTTCAGTGTGAATTAATTCAAAAGTGACTGTTATAATTAAAATTCTGTATGATTATGTTAAAGACATTTGGCATCGAGGTAACTGTTTATATATGTTATATTGAACATGCATGTTTGACACATCTATGTGTGTTTATTTATGTGTGCTATGTTTTACACTGCTATGTGTGTTATAAATACTACGTTCGACACGACTACGTGTGTCATATATAGACTATGTTAGACACATCTACGTGTGTTGATTATATTCTGAGTTTATTTACTGTGTACAATGTATTTAGCCGTCATTGAGCATTTAAAAGGTTTTTAAAAATTTTCTGAAAATTTTTTCATTAAGAAACTCATCATTTTTCTATTGTTTTTTCAGGAGTTATCTTCATCCACTTCTCAATGGACCAATTTAGAGAAGACTAAGGTCAACTTACCTGTGTTAGCTCCTTTAGTAAGAGAAGTTAAGAACATAGTACGGGCAAGTAAATCGGAAAACACCAATAAACAGTACGATTTTTATTTCAAGAAATTTACAGATTGGTGTTACTGCTATAAATTTTCTGCTCTTCCTGCAGATGTTTGTACAGTTGTTTTGTATATTTCTTTTTTAGTACAGAAAAATGTTTCAGTGTCCGTTTTGAACTCAAATTTTTTCAGTATTTGTTGGAAACATAATTTTCATTTAATGAAGAATCCTTGCGAGGAGAAATTTGCTGTATTTACTGTTGAGGGTGCAAGGAGAATTTTATCAAAACCAGTTAAAAAGAAGGAACCTATTACGGCTGAAATTATGCAAAAAATGTATGATTATTTTGGTACATCTTCTGACTTGTTTAAGTTAAGAAATTACTGTATGTTTAGTTTGGCGTTTGCAGGTTTTTTGAGATTTTAATATAAGATTTTCTGATCTCAAATTTTGTGTTTCACATGTAGAAATTTTTATTCCAAAAAGCAAGACGGATATTTTCAGGAAAGGAAACAAGCTGTATATAGCAAGAACTAATAACGATACATGTCCCGTTGTTTGTCTTGAAAGGTACATACAGGTAGCTAAGATTAGAAAAAATGAAGAATTTCTATTTAGAGCATTACAATCTAAGCTTGGTTCAAATTGCCTGAGTACGTGTAATAAACCAATTTCTTATTCCAGAGTAAGAGAATTGTTTAGGTCTGTTTTAGATACAATTGGTTTAGAAAAAGAAAAGTTTGGGCTGCATTCGTTGAGAAGTGGAGGAGCAACTTCTGCAGCTAATAACTCGGTGTCAGATAGATTACTTAAACTTCATGGAAGATGGAAATCTGAAAATGCAAAAGACGGTTATGTACAAGATGATGTTAAGTCCAGATTGTCTGTTTCTCTCAATTTAGGAATCTAATATTAAACGCTTTGTGTTTCGAGCTGAGTATACAACTCATAACTAATAAATGTTTTGTTTGTTCTGAATTTAGTCTCTTTTCAATTATGGTTCAGAAAAGAAATGTTTTATTTGCGGATGAACAGAGTGAAGGAGAAAATAATTTAATTTCTTTTCGTTAGCATAAGCGAACTATTTAATGTGTAGAGTGTTCGATATGTTTTCTTGTAAGCGTATGAATTAGATACGCGCTTTATTATGTGAGTAAAATGTCTTGGGTATTTAAACAGCTGTTTACGTATTCTATTCATTCGAGTTCATACTCAGCTAAGAAGTACAATGTATGAAGAAAATCAACACGAACAAATAATATTTTTCTTAACGGTTATTTTGATATTATACTTTTTATCGTTGTAGAATGTTAAGTTTTCACGAAGATGATAAGCGCTGTCCTTGATTTACGACTCATATTTTCAGAGGATGATAATTATTTCAGAATTGTAAATTATAAGTAAAATTAAGAATATATTTAGAATTGTACATTAAATCTTAAATATAAAATAAGATTTCAACATTGGAGTCTGCTGAGGAAGTCTGTTGACAAAACTTTAAACTGTACATTATATAAAGGGAAAAAACAGTGAAATATTTTGTATTAAGCTGAGTATACAACTCATAACTAATAAATGTTTTGTTTGTTCTGAATTTAGTCTCTTTTCAATTATGGTTCAGAAAAGAAATGTTTTATTTGTGGATGAACAGAGTGAAGGAGAAAATAACTACTATTGAATAAGTTCATTTTGATTGGTTAGGTATCGGCGTGATACCCTTAGTCGACTTTAACCCTGCCTTGTCGTCGGAATAAAACCAACTTTGAGCCCGAGGTAAAAATAAGTAGAGAAATAAAATGTGAATCGATATATTATATTAAAAATATGACATATGCTTGAAAAATGGTAAATTTATATATGTATTTTTTTCTTTGAATCGCGGGATAGAAAGATATGTTAATCGCTTAATCAACATGTCATAATCATCTTGCATATGCATGTACATGTACGTGTGCGCGCATGCAAAACGTTAAACAATATATCGTTGATAGTTGATATCATTGTAACTTTTATATTCTTAAATGAAATCTTGGGATACTTAGCATACTTATAAAAGGTCTTAGAGGAATAAGGCACGATAAGGGACATGGGGAGCGTTTGGGGAACATCTGTAACGGTCCCCGTTACAATTAGCACTAGTTTAAGATGCGAAACATAAATAGAAGTGTATGTCAACATAAAAAATTGTACATTTTTTGTAAACAATATTGAGAAAAAATATGTACAAACTGGTTAAAATGCATAATTCTGATGCTGAGCGTTCCTAAAAACTTCCTACTTAAAAGATACTTTTGAATTGTGAATATCAGGTAAAATATTTTACAGAAAAGCAAATGCCGGAATGAAGAGACTTTAGAAGAAGTTATTGCCCTGGTGGTAAGCATTTTTTTTAAGATTGAATAATTGATTAAATATAGAAAAAAATTTACTTTTTAAATTCTTTAACTAAACAATATTTATCATTTCACCCACTGTCCAAGAGATATTTTTCTATGAGGTATAAATTTAAACTAATTACAATTTTTGCAAAAACCTATGACATCATAGGAGGGTAGAATTACCTTAAGTCAATGTGTCCTGGTCATCATTCATAAACTATTTATATACATAAATTTGTTCTCTAAAAGATTCTCGTAAAGAATTCCAAAGATTAGCAGACTCATATCTAAAAGACTTCAACCCATATGTTGTTGATCTTGTTTTTGGTTTGGTGTATCTAAAAAAAAAAATCAGGTGTTTCTTTTATATGAACAAAATCATGCAAGTAAGACAAGACTTTGCTTGTTTAAAATCTTGAGTTAGGGAGTGATTGACCAATGCTGGAAAGTAAAGAAATTCTCCCTAAAAATCCGCAAAAAATCTTGCGCCGTAAATTGCACCTTTTTGCATTTCGGGATTAGTAGCCTTATGGTCAAAGACTAATATATAAAACCATAGCGATACAGTTCTGTAACTAATGGATGAGAGTGCAGGATAACTAGGGCGTTAAGGGAATTTTTATTTAACATATTGCGAATTTCCTTTTAAAAATGATTTGTTCATTTTCAAATAATTCGAGTGTGATATTTCAATTGAATAAATCATTGCGTATATGAAGTATCTCCACTGGCCCGATCGATAACCTTGAATGCAGTCCAGTCGCGGCTGCTTCGGCAAGGGTTGTAACAGGCGGTTTGAGGAATGTATTCTTGAGGTTTTTTTTTTCCAAAGGAGAAAGCTTGTCTCCATGATCTATAATAAAAATTATATCTGAGATTAAACACTTTATTATAATGTAGAAATGAAAGTTTTAAATTTAAAAACAGATTTAACTTAAATCTTTTGGTCTAGTTTTACCAAAAATTAAATATCATAAGTTTTACCAGGTCAAAGGTCACTCGAGGTCACCAATAGGACTGTTAGAAGTCAAATAGGAGATTAGTGTTCTTATTTAGTAATACTTCATTCTCTCTTATCTTTCACAAGTTTTTCTAATAATACAAATGAAAGCGAGAAAAAAATACTAAGTTCACACAAACACAAAATAAAGGAGTGAGAAAAAATAGTCTTTGAAAAAAAAAAATCTCTGGTAATTCAATATCAAAGCATGCTCAGATTATTCTATAAAACAAAATTAAATGTGCACTGTCAACTATGAGTAAATAATGCATATATGGCAAACTATAATGTTGAAGAAATATTCAATTAAGTCCCTTCTCCAACGATGTCCCAGATTTGTTCACAGCTGAACCAGTCCAATTTTTAGCTCACCTCAACGAAGTTCTATAAGGTTAAAGCAGTTTTCTTTTTAAAATTAAACTTTGACACATTGCAAGGAATAAACATTGAAAGTTTCAAAACGATTGCCTGAGTAGTTATTGAGAAAATCGAAATTTAAGAATTTTAACTCTCACCTGGTTTCCATGGCAATAATCGATTATATGAAAATTTTAAATACGAGCTGCAGAACTACAGATACTTATCATTAAAATAAGAAAAGTTTCATGACGAACGTTTAAGGGACCAGAGAGAATACTCTCGGACAAAATTTGTCGCTTTTTACAGGTTTCCATGGCAACGGTAGACATATTGGAACTGAACGACCTCACTGCACAACTACAACCAGTGATCGTCCTTTAAGGAAAGTTTCAGGAAGATTGTCCCAGCCATCTCCGAGAAACAGCCTGGATAAAAAAAAACATGCGTACAATATCAATATCCCCGACTTGTTCGGGGCGACATAATAAGAAACAGAGTAAAAACTGTTCCCCAACTTCGTTTGAACATAAATATCACAGTGAATTTTCAGAAAAATTAACAGATTATGATAAAAAATACTAAGTTTTAAATTTAACAAGCTAATTCAGAGAATTCGTGTCCCCCGCTTAGGGAAAAAGTCGGCTCCCCCTGACTGAATCTGTAGAATTATTAAATGTATACATGTATACTGAAGGAAATAAAATACATGTATGTCAATATGCATATAAAGATTTGATTGCTTATTCTTTATTATGTGTATAGAAGATTTTTTCATATGGAATATTTATCACACTGTAATGATGATTTTATAACCTCATAAATTTTTCATTTCACATGCTGAATACTATCATTTAGTAAAAAAAAAAGTATTTAAAAAAAAAAAAAAAAAAAAAGAACGGTCCGACCGAGATTCGATCCCGGGACCTCTCACATTTGAAGTGAGAGTCATAACCACTAGACCACGGAGTCGCTTTACACGGTGTGAGGTACATGCAGAACTGAAGTCACATACATGTATATATTCATGTTTTCATGTTCGGTATTCTCAAAATTTTACACAATCCATGGTGTTTGATTTATTTAGCCTTTATTAAACAGTTCTAATAGATGTAATAAGAACATAAGGTTCGCCGAGAACCTGTTTTATACGCAATAACTCTCCTCATGCCCCTGCGCTAAAAATAGCGACATATAATTATAAATACTAATAAAACAAACGGGGCGGGGCACTTTGAGAGGGGCGAGAGAAGGGAGTTTTTATAAAATTACATTGCATCAGCTCAAAATCTTCTTGAAATATCGCCCGGAAATGATAGTGTTACACACAGACAGAATGTATAAATTTACGACCTTGAACTTTGACCTTTTGACCTCAAAATCAATAGGGGTCTTCATTAGGCCACAGGGAGTTGTTATGTAAAATTTCATTGCAATAGCTCAAATGGTTCTAGAGATATCGTGTGGAAACGAAAGTGTTTTAACAGACAGAATTTGCTTATTTATGACCTTGACCTTTGACCTTTTGACCTCAAAATCAATAGGGGTCTTCTTTAGTCCATAGGGAGTTACTATGCTAAATATCATTGCAAAAGCTCAAAGGGTTCTAATATCGTGTGGAAACGAAAGCGTTACAGACAGACAGAAAGACGGACGGAAAAAACGGAGACGGACGGACGGACGGACAAACCCAAATTAATATCCCCCACTTTTCAAGCGGGGGACAAAAAAAAGATTTAAACTTAAATCTCTTGGTCTAGTTTTACCAAAAATTAAATATAATAAATTTTACCAGGTGTAGGTCAGATAGAAATCAAAGAGTAGAAAAATAGGGATTAGTGATTATTTAATAATACATCATTCTCTCTTATCTTTCTCAACTTTTTCTAATGATTAGCTTATCAACATTTTCCTGTGCATCGAGAGGAAAAAACACGTCTCATTCTGTGTTAATCTCACCGGGTACTGGGAGTCATCCAAGGCCATCGATCTTTGAAATAGTTGCCTGTAACAACTGTGTGTTCAAATGCATTTGTACTTGCAGTTGCTCAACTCTAAGTAGTTCACATTTTTTCTTTTCTGATGCTAAAAGCAAGACTATAGTTTAAAACAGACAACAAGTAGTTTGAAATAAATATTTGATATATTTAAGAAAAAAAATGTGCTGAAGCATTTTAAATACCCGATATGGTAAGAACTTGCTGTTCAATTGATTGTTGCATTTAGTTTTTGTTGGATTTTGAAGTCGAAGGCTGACTTAGAGGAATTGGAAGACCTGGCAGACTTGGTTGGGCCACAAACGTAGTTATATTCTACCTGTATGATATAAGAAAAGCGTTTTAATTTATGACATGATTGATTTATATATCATTTCTATATATGCTATTTCTATTACACGGATAATGGAGCTAGTAAACATTGCGTGGCATTTATATTTTCCTTGTCTAGTCTCTGTGAAGGACACCAAGGCCGAAGTGCAGAAGTATGTATTGATGTTCCTTGCATGTAGGACAAGCCAATGGAGAAACCTATGCCAAGTAAAAGCACATGTATCAACACAACAATTGACCAGACAAACCCAATCCATGTTGTCCACACCCCAGACAACTATGACCCTAGAATTCCTTCTCATGGGATAAGTCTAAGTAATGAGAAAGCTATCCATTTTTATATCGACTTTGGTAACTCTCGACCGCCCTATCACAGAACGAGCGCTCTACCGACTGAGGTAGGTGTCATTTGAAAAAGCTTAATTAGTGATGTATGCGTATTAATTATGAAATATCTATCTCTCATGGTTCAAAAGTTATGGCGAAGGTTAAAGTTGACAACAGGCAGACAGACAAACATACAGGGCAAAACAATATACCCCCCGGATCTTTGCTAAACACGAATGGAAGTATTGATGCAGTACGTAGTTCTTAACCCTAAAAAACAAAGTCTTCCATGAAGGAGAAAAAGGATGAAGCAAGTCTAAAATAATGCAAGCATTAAAATAGGATAAAGTTCCCAATACTTCTTGTTCTGACTCTTCTTGATATTTTGATCTTAAGAGATCCAGGAACTTTCAGCCTTAATTTCCTATTTCAGCATACGTTAGTCGATATTTGCCTGTTATCTTTGGCCACCCTTGCAGAGAAATCAAAATTATCAACATGCTGTTTTACATCACTTACAACTTCTTTGATCTGTTCGCAGGCCTCACAAAATTTAGCATGGTTTTGATTGCATTGCGAAGGAAACCGTTTAGAGTTGTCTCTTAGAGCATACCTACGGCAGTGATCTGCAACATGTGATGTTTCTGCCACAGGGGTCTGAAAAATTCAAAAAAATGTATTATTGTGGATAAATAATGAATGATTTAACTTTTTTATTAGGTCACCTGAGTAACTCAGGTGACCTATTGCTGTCCGTTTTCGTCCGTCGTCGTTCGTCGTGTGTTAACATTACATTTTCAGCTTCTTCTCTGGAATCACTGAACTAATTTCAACCAAATTTGGTATACAGCATCTATGGATGGAGGGGAACAAAAATTGAGAATTGCATGGTCCCCACCCCCTGGGGCCTGAGGGGTGGGGCCAAAACCACTAAAATTATTGCAATCTTTAACAAGAGGCCCAAGGCCCTTGAATCGCTCTTCTGATGAATTATACAACCTATCACTTGTATTCTAAGACCCAGGTTGCATCACCTGACAAAATTTGATGATTCTTAGCCAATTAGGACTACTTTTTGTCCTACATTCTTGGAAAACACGAAATGCATCAACTGACAAAGTTTTATAATTCTAAGCCAATAAAAACCTAAGATACTTAAATAAAGCCATAAAATGTCACCGTGACCTTCTTTTTGGTCGAAACTCTCTGAAAAACCCAAGATGCATCAACTGACAAAGTTTGATGTAAGCCAATAAGTACCGGAAATTACCAGGTACTTAAATATACATTTTGGTTGACATTTTTAGAGTCCCAAGATGCATCTGCTTACCAAGAGTAATAATTCTAATCCAATAAATACCTGAGATATTCAAAAGTAGGTCACCACGACCTACTTTTTGGACGAAATTCTCCGAAAACCCAAGATGCATCAACTGACAAAGTATGATGATTCTATACCAATTAGTACTAGAGATACATAAATATAGCCATAAAATGTCAAAAGTAGGTCACTGTGACCTTATTTTTAGTCATCACTCTCCGAAAACCCAAGATGCATCTACTGACAAAGTATGATGATTCTAGGTCAATAAGTACAAGAGAAACTTAAATATAGTTTTAAAATGTCGAAAGTAGGTCACTGTGACCTAATTTTTGGTCATTCTTCGAAAACCCAAGATGCATCAACTGACAAAGTTTGATGATTCTAAACCAACAAGTACCAGAGGTACTTAAATATAGCCATAAAATGTCGAAAGTAGGTCACTGTGACCTAATTTTTTGTCATCACTCTCTGAAAACCCAAGATGCATCAACTCACAAAGTTTGATGATTTTAAGCCAATAAATACCTAAGATACTTAAATAAAGCCAGAAATTGTCAAAAGTAGGTCACCGTGACCTACATTTTGGTCGACATTATTCAGAGTCCTAAGATGCATCGCCTGACCAAGTTTGATGATCGTAGGTTTGAAGGTAATCAAAATATGCCTTTTAAACAATTTGAAAACAAATGCCTGTAAAATTCTAAAAGTAGGTCACAGTGACCTACTTTTTATTAGGTCACCTGAGTAACTCAGGTGACCTATTGCTATCCGTTTTCGTCCGTCGTATGTCGTGTGTTAACATTTGAACATTTTAGCTTCTTCTCTGAAAGCACTGAACCAATTTCAACCAAATTTGGTATACAGCATCTATGGGTGAAGGGGATCAAAAATTGTGAATTTCAGGGTCCCCGCCCCCCTGGGACCTGAGGGATGGGGCCAAAACCACTAAAATTATTGCAATCTTTAAAAATCTTCTTCTTTACTCATGGACATCGAGCAGGCAAACTGTTAGCATGAATGTAATAAGCATTGAGTCCTCTACCAAAATTGTGAAATTCATGGCCAGGGTCAGGGGTTCTAGTGCTAGGGCGGGGCTTTATAGATTGTATAGTGAAAATGCATTATTTCTTTGAAAATCTTCTTCTCTGCTCCTGGCTATTAAATAAACTAACTAAGTACATAGTTATGATGAGCAAGAGTGCTTCTTCCAGATTTGTGAATTTTATGGCCCCAGGGTCAGAGGTTCTGGTGTTAGGACGGGGCTCTATAGATTATATAGTGAAAATGCATTTATTCTTTGAAAATCTTCTTTTCTGCATCTGGGTATTAAATAAACTAACTAAGTACATAGTTATAATGAGCAAGAGTGCTTCTTCCAGATTTGTGAATTTTATGGCCCCAGGGTCAGGGGTTCTGGTGTTAGGGCGGGGCTCTATAGGTTATATTGTGAAAATGCATTTATTCTTTGGAAATCTTCTTTGCTTCTGGGTATTAAATAAACTAACTAAGTACATAGTTATGATGAGCAAGAGTGCTTCTTCCAGATTTGTGAATTTTATGGCCCCAGGGTCAGGGGTTCTGGTGTTAGGACGGGGCTCTATAGATTATATAGTGAAAATGCATTTATTCTTTGAAAATCTTCTTATCTGCTTCCGAGTATTAAATAAACTACAGTAACTAAGAATATAGTTATAGAAAGCAAGAGTGCCTTTTCCATAATTGTGAATTTTATGCCAATGATCCAAGTATATATATTTATGATGAAGAAAGGTGCATCTAGCAAAAAGTTTTTTTTTTGCCCGAGGGGGGGGGGGGGGGGGTACATAAAGTGAAAATAAATTAATGCTTTGAAACCTGCCTTTTGGTATTAATCAACCATTTTATGATAAAATTTGCAAAATTTTGAAATATGTGGCCCCAAGGTCAGTGGTTCTTTTTGGGTGAGGTGCAAAACTGGTTATAAAGATAAAAATTTGCATTCCTTTATTTTATCCAGGTATTTCCACACTTTTAACGTAGGCATTTGGCCATACCTTGAATATAGAGATTTTGCATTCTCTATTCAGATGGGGCATTTTTCATCAATTATCATTTTTCTAATGCAGGCTGCAAACATTAATTAGACATTTATTATACCCCCGGCAACTAGTTGCGGGAGGTATAATGTTTTTGACCGGTCCGTCAGTCAGTCAGTCAGTCCTCTTTATTTGTCAGCGCAACTCCTAATAAACCGCTGCACAGAATTTCGTCAAAATTTGCAGGTATTTAAGACACAATATGTAGATGTGCATATTACCAGGAATTGCACATTCCTTTATTTGTTCCGGGAATTTCTGCACTTTTTAACTTAGGCATTTGGCCATACCTTGAATATAGAGATGAACAGTTTGTCAGCGCAACTCCTCATAAACCGCTGCACAAAATTTCGTCAAAGTTTGCAGGTATTTAGGACACAATGTGTAGATGTGCATATTACCAGGAAATTTACATTCCTTTATTTTTTCGGGGAATTTCCGCACATTTTAACTTAGGCATTTGGTCATGCCTTGAATATAGAGATGAACAGTTTGTCAGCGCAACTCCTCATAAACCGCTGCACAGAATTTCGTCAAACTTTGCAGGTGTTTAGGACACACAATGTGTAGATGTGTATATTACCAGGAAATTGACATTCCTTTATTTTTTCCGGGAATTTTCGCACTTTTTTAACTTAGGCATTTGGCCATGCCTTGAATATAGAGATGAACAGTTTGTCAGCGCAACTCCTCATAAACCGCTGCACAGAATTTCGTCAAACTTTGCAGTCGTTAGGACACAATGTGTAGATGTGATGTGCATATTACCAGGAAATGTGCATTCCTTTATTTTATCCAGGAATTTCCGTACTTTTAACGTAGGCATTTGGCCATACCTAGAATATAGAGATGAACAGTTTGTCAGCACAACTCCTCATGAACCGCTGCACAGATTTTTCGTCAAACTTTGCAGGTATTTAGAACACAATGTGTAAATATGCATATTACCAGGAAATTCCGATACCATTATATATCCGGGAATTTCCACACTTTTAACGTAGGCATTTGGCCATACCTTGAATGTAGAGATGAACAGTTTGTCAGCGCAACTCCTCAAAAACCGCTGCACAGAGTTTCGTCAAAGTTTGCAGGTATTTAGGACACAATGTGTAGATGTGCATATTACCAGTAATTTCGGATTCCTTAATTTTTCCGAGAATTTCCGCACTTTTAACTTTGGCATTTGGCCATACATTGAATAAAGAGATGAACAGTTTATCAGTGCAACTCCTCATAAACCGCTGCACAGAATTTCGTTAAGCTTTGCAGATATTTATGACACAATATGTTGATGTGCATATTACCAGGAGAAACTGAGAGTATTTTATATGTTTTTGAAAAAAAAATGTAGTAGATAGTGCAGACCCATTCATCTCTTGGTAGTAATGATTAGACAAGCATCCAGTTAAAGATTAATTAATGAGTTCAATGTAGGAAGGCTTGCTGTCTCAGTCGCTCTGGTTAGTGATTAAGCAACCCTTTGGGGATTATACAGAAGAACTGCTGGTCAGTTTATAACATATGTCATTTGATGGTCAGCCTTTTTTTCAAAATTAATTTGGTATAGATTAAGTTGTAAAGACTAATTTGATGATGGGAATTTGACAAGGTCTAACACAACCTGGACAGAAATCTATCAGTGATGTAATATTAATTATAATTGATGCCAGTAGATCACAGGGGATGGATAAATATTTTAAGGAATGGAAAAATCTTAGAATCAAGGTTGATGCGATTTTCTTGCACCTAAATTGTTAAAGAAAATTGTAATTTTTTGACGGGCGTATCATGCTGTGGCGCGACACTTTATTGAGTCAAAGGTAGCCTGGATGTTCTGGGCATAATACAGTGAAACCTGTCTAATCCGACATGCACTGGGAGACGAAATTTGTGTCGGAATAGACAGGATGTCGTATTGCACAGTGTTAAAAACAAGGAAAATACTTAAATGGGAAATAAATTTAACGCTGGAATACACAGTGTGTCGGATTATTCAGGTGTCGGATTAGACAGTTTTCACTGTAATTCTTCCTACAGACGTATGCGGCTTCCTCTGGCCCACCCATGCCCTTTATTGGAATAAGCGTCACATCAACAGCACCAACAAAATTTGGAAAGTGTGCTTTGTTGAAGAAGTCTGTCTTTAAACACTTGAGTGTTGGTGCTTCCCTCGGGAATGAGATGTTCTTCATCGTTCTATTAATAGCCATGTTAACATGAAATATCATTGTTCTTTGTTGCTACATATATTTAAGCCAGCTAAAAACTCATAAAGTTTTGATTTTAATTAAACAAATCACAGTTTATTAATTCCTTTAATTTTTTTGTTAATTAAACTCTCTTTCACATAGGCGTCGAAAGTAAATATTCCTCCTTTTTGATTCCTTAATCTAGATAGTTGATGACAGGTGTGAATAAAAAATTGGGCCAAACAGGGTGCTGTCATCTATAGGAACCGCAATATTTGTGCATGAAATACCTAAATGGAAAATAATGAAAGGTAATTTGTTCTTTTAAATGATAAAAATTTCCTAACATAAAAAAATTTATCATTCATATAAATGACACAATTTTACTCTGCTCATTTCCAGTGCTCATACATGTTGGCCTATATTTAAAAGTTAGAACAGAACTTGAATTAATTAAATATGTCATTCATTTTTTCACAAATTGTAACCTGTAAACATCAATATCTGGATTTCCATGCTTTGGCAATAGATTTGAATGCAATACTGAAATGTATTAAGATTAATAACAAATGTTTTACAAAATAAATTGTCTACGTTGTCGGTGGCAAGTACTTGACTGCTAAAGAGTAATGTAGGTGGTACAATGCCAAGGATGACTGAAAATGAATAGAACATTTCTTTTCAAATGTTGACATTCGTGTTTGAAATATTAAGACAATTCATTAGTTGCCTGTCTTCATAAAAAAATATTAAGGGCCCCGCAAGGATTTGCAGGTGCCCTATAGTAATCACTCTGTCTGTCCGTCTGTCTGTCTTCCGTCCACAAATTTTCTGTTTTTTTTCTAATAACCTTTTTTTATGGTTGCCCAATCAAGTTCAAATTTGGTATGGTAGTTCAGTAGGCAGAAATACATATTTTGATGCTAAGTTTGGTTCTCAATGTCTTCTGGTTTGGAGCTGGGGTGGTGGGGTAGATTCCTTAACTATGCATAAGAATGAATGGGCAACTATTTTTATGGTTGCCCAATCAAGTTCAAATTTGGTATGGTAGTTCAGTAGGCAGAAATACATATTTTGATCGTAAGTTTGGTTCTCTTTGTCCCCAGGTTTGGAGCTGGGGTGGTGGGGTAGATTCCTTAACTTTAGAATGCATTGGCAAAGAGAGATAACTGCTGAAGATGTTCCCATTGTAATGTGAATGCTGGCTATGAGTCCATTGGGATTAATTAGGTTTCCTCCTGAAGAATAATCCAAAGCATTATCTTTATCTGTCACGTTGAGATGAAATACCATCTCTGTCTGCAAATGAAGTTTGTTTTAAAGGTAAGTCAATTCGGAATGCTATGAACACTGTGAAATGTGGATTTAGATATAAATTTTTATAATTTTTTTTTATAGTTATTTCATTGAATTCTAAAAACAAGAAATAGATTTATGAAGATTTTTTGAATTACTTTTTTCACTTTATGTTAATTAATTTTTAAGGTAGTTTCATAAAAACCCCATTCTATCATTAATACTGAAAAAGTTCTTATTGTAACTTTAGAAGAAAATGATGAGAGAGGTACAGTTTATCCTTTGGGATCAATTATCTAGCCTGCTGCAGAAAATTTAATAGGCTTTTCTTTATCTTTAAGATTGTCTGCAACTGCTGTTTGTTTGAAGTTAAGGTCAAGCCTTTTATATTTGCATTCCATAACGCTAAAGATCTGCAGCTATATACAAAGGTGAAACACAGAGTATCATTTTTTAATTCAATTCTTGCATTTATATTAAACCTTTTTATGATGTGATTTTTATATGATGCCTTTCATATGTGTGTTGTTTATATGGAGGGGGGCACCTTTCTCAATTTTCTTTAATGCAAATGCTTACATTTTCCTTATCAATTTTATGTAAATGAAAGGAAAATGCTGTCATTTTTACTGCTCAAATGTTATATGAGAAATCTGTATTTTGTAATGAACTGACAGAAGTAAACTTTATGGTTTTTGAATAAGAAGCATAAGTTTGAATTCAATTCATTTACTTACTCTTTTCAGAATCCCCTTAACATGATTTTTTGATATAACAAAGTTTATATGCTATTAAAACCCTCCATTAAATTTTTTTTGTTAGAAAATTAATATTTTCAGTGTTTTAGTGATTCAAAGTTTAAATTTCTGAATATGCATATTTTGATCGCCGATGTTGAGCGCCATTGCTCTGACGTCATAGGTGTCAGTCCTGGTCAAGCGAAGTACTTATTGTGTTTACAAAACGGCTCAATGGCTTCATATGTAAACCCTACTAGAAATTAAATAAATGGTAATTGGTTAATTGATAGATAATTAGATATAATTTGTGGCGCTTGGATGAAAAATCAACACAGGAAATTTTTTATGAAGTTCTCTTTACCTGCCAGGGACATGGTCGGTGCATGGATTTGTCTCCATTCAGAGCATTTGTTAAAGTACGATCACAATTATTTCTGTATTATATAAAATATCTATGAAATGGAAAAAGTATTTTTCAAAAAAAATTAATTTATCAATAGGCATTTTAAAAGTCCGGCACACACATCATGATTGTATTAAGTGTTGTGAAGTTCGTAATCATGGGGTAATGGCGCACGACGCCATTGGCGATCGAAGTGCCCTTTCTATCAAATGAAGTTTATTGCAGTAACAGATAGCCGATACACAAGATCTGTTTATGTATAATTTATTAAAATAACAAAGAAGGAAAACGTATAACGACCATATTTATAATTATTTAAAAAGTCAAACGATAATAATTCGATCTATTCAGTCGAAGCCAGGAGTTGTCATTAATGGCTTCGTCTTCAATGCCCTGTCCTCCTTTGACGGTATGTTTTTTGTTTATTTTTTTTTGTTGTAGAAGTTAATACATATAACATCCATAATACATATAGCATCCATGGCCAAAGAATAAAGTAAAGAAATTTATTTTCAATATCTGAAATTTCTTGCCACCAACCTAGTGGTGATATATTTTTTTATTTCATGCAAGTATATCTATACGGTGGATGTTTTCTTACGATACGTTTTACGAGGTCTAATTGCCCATTGACACCTATGAATTTCATCATCCCTGCCCCCCTGGGGCCTGAGGGGTGGGGCCAAAACCACTAAAATTAATGCAATCTTTAAAAATCTTCTTCTTTACTCCTGGTCATCAAGCAGTCAAACTGTTGACATGATTGTAATCAGCATTGATGACCCCTATTTCTAATTAGTGGAGATTTTCAAGTGCCTCTTCTGAAGTCCTTACTATTACGGCATTATTTCTTTAAAAACGTATTATGGCTTAAATACGACAGTTTAAAACATTATTTTATTATTAAACGATAATAATATGTTCCAAAGAATATATTATTGTTTAATTCTTTAAAAGAAATTTCGATGCGTGATAAAAACCCTTTAACCTAGGCGGTTCTTTTAGTATTAAACAAATGAACTATGTACAAAGTAGAATCTCGTCCACAGTTTGAGTGGGGGAAAATGCAGAAAAACCTGTCAAGGATGTTTTGGTTCACTTCAAACTTGCCACACTGGATAAAATTTCCAAAAGACCTGAAATATAAGAATTTGCAGGTTTTATCTGTATGATATAAATTATTGATATGTTAAGTGTATGTCACTTTTTCTTTGCTTACCTGAGCTGAAAGTTTAAGTGAGCTTTTCTGATCTGTGAACTTTTAACGTTTTCAACTTTTTCTGAAGAACTGCAGGGCCAATTTTAACCAAACTTGGAATAAAGTATCGTTGGGTAATGGGAAATTTAAATTATTTAAAATCAAGGGTCAAGTCCCCTTACAAGGGGATATAATAAAAAAAATTCAAAAATAGGGTGGGGTCATTAAAAAAATCTCAAGAACCACAGGGCCAGAAAAGCTGAAACATGTTGAAGCATACCGAGGCTACTGTAAATTCTAAATTGTTCAAATCATGACCCCCTCGGATAGGGCAGGGCCACAACAGGTTATCCAAGTTTTTCATAGTAATATCAAATATCATCTTCTCAAGAACCACTGGGCCAGAAAGGCTGAAACTTATGTGGAAGCATCCTAGGGTATTAAAAATTCTAAATAAAAAGTAAATTATGGAAATCTTGACCCCCCCCCCCCCTTCCCAAGTTTCTCAGATGAGCAATTTGGAACATAGGCCTCTTTTTTTTTTACACATGAGTACTTGTAAGATCATGTTGAGTAATTTTGTAAAATTTAAACAATATTTTATTACAGTCACTTTTAATGTTGGAATTCAAATATTAAATCCTGAATTTATGATAATTTTCCAAGCATTTGTAAACATAGTCTGGGAATCTGACAAAAATTTGGCATTTCAATATTTCCACCAGATTTGATATATAGAAATAGATATGAAAGGTTTATTTAATTTTTATTAATCATAAGAACTTGATTAAGAAAAGAATGTAAATGAAACTTTACACTTATGTAACATAAGCAGGGCTAAGGGGCTTTATTAAGCACCCCACCCCCATTTATTTTGCAAAGATAGACATTATGTATGCTTTTAAGAATGGGGTTTACCTTATTTGTTGGTTTAGCCCCCTTTACAAATTGCTTACGACACATGTGTCTAAAATGCTTTGCTTTATCCTTACTGTAGATACATGATGTAGAATATTGAAGTGTTAAGTAATTTTTTTCAGGGTTAGCTGGAAAAAGAAATCTTATCAGTTACTTACCCTGGAAGTATCATACAGACGTATTGTATCGCCTACAGATGCCCCCTTTCTTCAGATAGAAGTTGTTAACTTTGAACATTTGTCGGAATTTGAGCGGGAAGGTTAGTAATTTGATACTGTCATTGTAAAACACGTAACACAAAGCAAACTCTCTCCTAGATTGAATATTTCCAATCAAATATATTTTCACATCTAATCCTTTTGTGTTCATGATTTCTGAGGATATATCCAAATTGAAACATGTATGATATTTTTACACAGTTAACCCTTATATATATATATATACGTAAGGTGGACAGTGAAGTAATTGTAATAATTTATGCAGCTGTCTTATATGGCATAGCCAATGAAATTTTATTTTTTCTACCTTGCTTTCATTTTATCTGAAGTTAGATCTGTGATTGGTTGAATAAGTAATTTAATTCACACCCCAGCCATGTCAATCATATGAGGCTTTATATATTTTGGACATAGAATAATCTAGATATTGTAAAGCAGTTACAACATTGAGAAATTTTAAGATTATACAATTATTGCACTGCTATGAATTCAGAAAAAAAATCAATCATAATTTTTCAGGACATATGATACAATTTTTTTTCCTTCAAAATATTGAAATTAAGTAACTTCATGCTAATTCTATGTTGATACTTGTAAAATAAATTATTTTTTTTAGCTAGTTAGTAGTTGTGCGCCTTGCATTAACATTTGAACATTAACATCTTCATCTCTGCAAACGCTTAACCAATTAGGGCCCCGTAAGGAATTGCAGGTGCCCTATAGTAATCACTCTGTCTGTCTGTCATTTATTCCGTCCACAAAATTTCTGTTTTTTTGTAAAAACTTTTTTTATGGTTGCCCAATCAAGTTCAAATTTGGTATGGTAGTTCGTTTGGCAGAAATACATATTTTGATGCTTAGTTTGGTTCTCTATGTCTTCTGGTTTGGAGCTGGGGTGGTGGGGTAAATTTCTTAACTATGCATAAGAATGAATGGGCAACTTTTTTATGGTTGCCCAATCAAATTCAAATTTGGTATGGTAGTTCAGTAGGCAGAAAGACATATTTTGATTATTATTAATTTTTAAGGTACTTGTATAAAAACCACATTCTATCATTAAACTGAAAAAGTTCTTCTTGTAACTTTAGAAGAAAATGATTACAGAGGTAGAATTAATCCCATGGGATTAATTATCTAGCCTGCTGCAGAAAATTTAGTAGGCTCTTCTTTATCTGTCACTTTAAGATTAATGAAAATCTGTCTGCAACTGCTGCTTGGTTGAAGTTATATTTGCATTCATTGATCGAAGGCTTGCATTTTATATAAGATAAGCTTCATAATAGTGTAAATATATATTTAATGTTTAAGTTTTTCTTTATTGCCTAATGTAAATAGAAGGATACACATATTATTTTCAGGTTTTTGAATATTCAGGAATTGTTTTAAAATTTTAAGAATACAGTTGCTGTTGCTTATTCTTCATACTTTTTTTAATCATTCCGTAAGCTTCACCCTTATAATTCTACCACATGGCGGCGCCCTTGCTGAGTGGTTAGTTTTCTAGTTATCATGATGTGAAAATTTCTTCTTTTTTTTTTTTAAATTAAGGATTGACACTTACAGTATTTTATTATATACTTAGTAAAAAAAGAAAGGACAAGATAGGGTATTTAAGACCAGTATTTGATCCCTTTTTGGGGGGCCTTTCAGAATGATCCAACAATTTATCCATAGTAACTTCTTGTCACCCATACCGCAAAGTAGGTATTGGTTGTAAGACTGTCATGCCCTGTATCAGAAATGCTGCTATCCCTGACGTACAAGTAACACCTACTCTTTTTCCCATTATTTTTCATTGTCACGGCTATTGTTTTCATAACATAGCTTTTGCCAGTGCCAGATGGCACAGGAATTGGAAGGTTGTGGCCCTCTGTCGCTATCTTCATTTTCTCCGTACTTTTTAATTCGAGAGTTATCTACAGAAAGCGACCAATCAGAGCGCAGCTTTTAAAATACGATAAACGAAAAATTTAATAGAATGAATGCAATGATTTTAAAATTTAAATACATGTACCATTAATGAAGGTGGTCTACCGTCAATTAATATTATGATTTATCTGTGCAATTGGTTTTTTGAATAAAAAAATAAATATTAACAAAAACATTACAATACTTCGAGTTAAATAGTGCCAAAAATGCCTAAACAGATATATAAATAACTTTGCCTCTTTTAGTTTCCCGTTGAACTCCAGTTTGGTCCAGAAGCCACGCTCAATCTTGCACAGAAGGTATAAAATAGTTTGCTCTGTCCTTAAATCCGGCAGTTGAAGGAAGAACATACGGTTCATTTTGTCATTTGTCTGTCTCTTCAATTTCCACAGCTGATAGGATGTCATGATGGCTTCTGCCAGGCGGTAGTACCGTCTGCTGAGGCATGTCACGGTGATGGCCTCCCGCATCAGTCCACCAATAGTCCCCTACAATTTTAGAGAATTTTGTGAAATTTAGTTATGGTTTTAGATGACAACATGGTATTACTTTAGTTGATTGACATTTTTTTCCAAATGCAATATATTCACATATTTTATATATTATATCTGTTCGAGAAGGGTGATGAATAAAAGTAAAATATTACAACAAAATTTTTGATTACCCAAGTCTTGCACCTCTCCTTCACCCCCTGTTGACTGAATCCAGCATCTCATCAATGTCTTTCTCAGGGAGCAAGTTTTTTAGCAACTGCAATTAAGAATGAGCTTTAATAAGTATTTCATACTATGGTGATTATATAACTGTATGTCCACCTTAACAAGAGGCCTATGGGTCACATCGCTCACCTGAGAAACTGGCTAGGTAAAAGGAAACATCAGTTAAGTATTGAAAATTTTGAATGAAGGATGTGGAGATAACAAACAATATTCAATACCAAAGTCCATAAAACCATACAAATGCTAAACAATACAATATACTTAATTATGTACATGTACATGATTTTCTAGAATGAAGTTTGATCTCTGATTGATCATGTAAAAAATATTTACATTCTATCTATAATTTTTCAAGGTTCAAATATAAGCCGTTTCCACTTAAAAGACAATAAAGTTCATGGACAATAAAAAAAACATTACATGAAATAACACGTGAATTTTAATCTTGTGACTACTGACACCACTACCACCAGAAGAGTTAGACCTCAGGTTGTCCATCAGTACATGATTGTGGCTGTTGATCGCTTACATATGGTGGTCTCTGCATCCAATCTAGAGATCAGGACTATGAGTGATGGAAAAGGGTCGTATTCCACTTGACCACCTTTTCAGTAGCCAATGCATATACACTGTACATGGAAAATGCATGAAAAGAGAGTTAACTCACAGACACTTCTGAAGGAAGGTGGTCCATGAGTCCTAAGCTAAGACGGTAAATTTACACAAAATTGCATTCAATCTAATGATGGTAAATAGCATAGCTTTTAAAAGTCTTCCTTGACTAAGCCAGTATTTTCTGCTCCATTTCAAATGTGAAAATTGCTTAAAATGATTTTCTTTCGAGTTCAAAGTCACTGGGAGACCTGTAAGGAGATCATTTGAAAGGTTGATTGGCAGACACTTTCTGGAGAGAGCCTTCCTTACACCAATAAATCCTGACCCAGTGGTCATGAAATTAACAAATTTCGAAGAGGCAACCTGCTTAATTGGAGCTATGTACATAATTTATTGAAGAAGAAAAAGGTTTCGTGCAGAATGAATGCATTTTTACTAAAAAAAAAAAATCAATAGAGCCCCACCCTAACACCAGACCCCATGGCCATAAAATTCACAATTTTGGAAATACACTCTTGTTTATCATAACTTTCTTCTTAGTTTACTAAATACTTTGGAGAAAAATTTCAAAGAATTAATGTTTTTTAACTATATAATCAAAAGAGCCCTGTTCTAACACCAGAACCCTTACTCAGAGGCCATGAAATAAACAATTTACGAAGAGGCATTCTTAGTCATGATAATTATGTACTTGGCTAGTTTGTTTTATGCCCAGGCGCAGAGGAGAAGATTTTCAATGAAACAATGCACTTTTATTATATGATCTGTATAGGCCCGTCCTGCCACTAGAACCCCTGACCTTCTGGCCACAATTTTTTTTTCAATTTTGGTAGAAGACTCAATGTTCATTACATTCATGCAAACAGTTTGCCTCATTCATGTCCAGGAGTATAGAAGATTTGTAAAGATTCCATTTATTCTAGAAGTTTATGCCCAAAGGGGGGGGGGGGGGGCAGGGACCATATTTTTTTTTTTCCTTTTACCCATGGACGCTGTGTACCAAATTTTTGTTTAATTGTCTTCGTGGTTACAGAGTAGAGGATGAAAATGTTTAAATATTAACACACGACGACGGACAAAAACAGTTAGCAATAGGTCACCTAAGTGACTCAGGTGTATGCATTTTAGTGTAGTCTACTTGTGTGCCAAGTTAAATTGAAATCAGACCAAAACTGTAGGAAGAGTAGCATTTTGAAAGATTGTTTAGAGGAATACGGATGGAGGGACGCTGGTCGCATTACTATCACATAAGCACTTCTGGTCTATGACCAGTAGAGCTGAAATTTATAAAGCAGCACTACCTTAACTATAACAGCAACATCTTTATCTTTAAAGTCATCAAGCACCTCTCTCTTTTGGTCACTCCAATAACTATTAAAGGGTGGTATAATTTAGGTGCTGCAAATCCCGTGGAGATAATTTGTCCCTTGTAAGTATGCATCTAGCAGGTCCAGCACAATACCCCGATAAAGGTATATAGCTTTATCAAGGTATTAAAAATACCTTGATCAAGGTATTTTATTTGATGAAAATTCAAAAAAAAAATTCGTTAAAAATTAAATACTGAAAGTCGAGTTCTGAGTTTTTGTCTGTATGTCTACTCGTGCATGAAAAACACTCAGGTATCAAAAAGAAAGCATAAAAGAACGTCTCCTCGAACAACCCGTTTTTCTACCTAATTGTTTGTGTTTGACTACTTTACATGCATGGGTGAATTTACTGACAACAACTCAGAACTCGACTTTCAGTGATTAATTTTTAATGAATTTTTTTGAATTTTCATTACATAAAATATCTTGATCAAGGTATCTTAAATATCTTGATAAAGCTATATAGCTTTATCAAGCTATATAACTTTATCAGGGTATTGTGCTGGACCTGTCTAGATAAATATAAATGATCCGATCGAGTTCTTCTAAGTAACAATTACAAGATCAAATTTGGAAAATTATTGCTTGCTTACCATTTTCATTTTTTGGAAGTACATGAACAGGATTGTGGTTACAAACACTTATTACTTAAAACAAATTTTAAAAAAGATTCATCTTAGAATATCACTGTCTGGGAAATGCTGGACTCTTGTATATAAATACATATTTTGAAGCCTTTATGATATTGTTTAACAGAATAACATTTAAAACATTAAGTAATACTAAATAATTAAGACATACAAATTAGCATACTTCAAAATTCAATGAATTCTCCAAATGATGCTATTCAATTCTTTTCTTTGAGAAATCAATTATCCTCATGCAGTTAAGCTCTATTCTATGACTAATCTAGGCTGACCGTCAACCATGTCATTCGTTCTCGTGTATGTTGTATATAATATAGTGCAAATGTTGTAACAATATAACATATTTTAAAAAAATTAATTGCAATTCACTTACTTTAAATATAAATAAACAACAACTTCTATAGAGCTCATGCAGAGCATGCTCCAATTCTATGATACTAATAACATAGACAAAAAGAGAAAATTTATTGCTGTTTCCATATAATTATTCTTTATATTAAAACTATTAATAAATATCTATAATAAACCTGGCATAACAGTTACAAATGCAAGTCACGATGCTTGTTAAATCACTGTATTTCAAGTTTACTTACGTCCAACAGTATGAATGATAAATTTCCATACACAGGATATGCACACATTTTTTGTCCCCTTTCTTATACTCGTTCCACGTCTTCTTTGGCTCTATCATGTTCTTCGTTTGCATATACTTATACGATTTCCATCAGTAGGCCACTCCCTTACGGCATACTGCATTTGTTCCATGTTTTTCTCGGCACTGGGGTTTGGCGCAGTAGTACTATGACGTAATACACGTTAACTGTTTGCCGAACCATCGGGCTTTCACGTGCCACACTATCGGGTATTGGCGCAGACCATTGGACTTTGGAGTCTCATCGCTCTTTACAGTCCTACAGTTTGTTTCCTTTCCTTCCTTTCAGGAAACTTTGACTGTACTGACGTGATTATTTCCATTTTTCTGATAGAATTGAACTTGCCTCTGCGTTGTGCATTTGCGGCCTTTTTTTTAACAATTTGAAATTAAATATTTATCGAATTTAAAAGTTCTTGTTTTATCAGTATCTGCTATAGTTTTCTGTCGTGTATACTAACGGATAAGCAATATTGTAAAAGAATTTTTTTTTTATTTAATCTTTTTTTCACTGATGTTTTCAGTAACTGATATAACGTTATCTCCCTCTTTTCCATTTAAGTTTACACAAAGAATAATGCATTACATTAAATATTACAATAAATGAATATATATTATTAAAAAAAGGAAAAGGTTGAGACATCATCTGGAATTTCCGTAAACAGGTATATCTATCTATGCGCTGTAAAGAACTATTTTAGTAACTATTGATCGGGAACGAGATGCAAAATTATTGAGATTTTGCGCTATTTGCAAGCAGTTATAGAGATCCGGGAGAAGAATTTTGTTTCTGTGCTCATCAAGCGTTATGTTTGTCATGGGAAATTATTTATTACCTGAAATATGGGGTGTTGCTAAAACGCGGAACGGAAAAAATATTTCAAAAATATTTCAAACAAATAACCTACATTCAGATTTAACAGCTATTCTTCTTGATATAAAGTCATCTCTAACAAAAAGTGATTGTAAACTATAATGTAATCATAGACATTTAACCTTTTTTTGAAGTAATTTGGTTGTGGACAATCAAAAGTATTTTTAGGGGATTCTTCAGAGATATGCTCTCTAAAAACACCTCTAAAGCAATTCTTGAATACCATAGTAGTCTGCAACTTTGTAACTTTCTTCGACATTTTCAACAGAAGTATCAATGTTAGAGGTGTACAAAAACTCAATCATAGGTTTCATCACAGCTGCCGAGTGAATGTTGCAAGTGATGACCTTGGATGCCGACTCCCAATTCTCACCGAGTCTTTTCGCAAACTAATCCGAACCTAAAACCAACACCACTCTGTGTTTGAATCTCTGAGTCAAATATATTTACGTCGCAGTAAAGCTGATCCTTAAAAGAATCAATGAGTATATTTCCCAGCGCAGCCTCTGAAAAGGAATTATTCCAAATTAAAAACGGATATAACATGATTCAAGTTTGAATATATAAGATATATAACCTATTCCCCAATATTATCTATTAAAAGTTGCATTTGGAAATCTTGTCACTATTTATTTTTTTTAGTAATGGGAAATGTGTACTCTAGGATTTTGGGTTGGAACAGTTTTCAGGTAAGCTTGTAATTTCAGTAAGGTGTGGCATTCTTGGCACAGCGTAATTAGCATCTTAGCAATTAGATTCTCGTTGGTTTAATTAATAATGAAAGGAACTCTAAATTGTTTTTTACAATGATGATATCGCTGACTTAAACACTGCCTCTGTGCCGTGCAAGAACTTTTAATTGGCTGTATGCTACACTAGTTGACATTCAACAAAATTTCTATCCTATGTCACATTTCAACGGTGAAGGAAAACTGTTGGTGTTAATTTTGGAGCGGGGATAATTTTTTAGATCTTGTCCACACAGATGGATGGACAACAGGTAGAATGAAAAAAAGCAAGAAAATGATAACGGAAAAGCAGCATGTAGCTAAGACTGATGATCTGAAGAATCTTAACACCATTTATAATACTGTAGCTGTAACCATGTCTTTAAAATAAATTTCAAATTACGATTTGTGATATACAATTGCTTAGAAATATGTACAAATGACGAACACTAGTCCATTCACTTAAGCTCTCAGGATGTGGCACTTCATAACCAGAAGTCTTTGTCGAGACTTAAGCTCTACTGGTTTGAACTTATAGCAAAGGAAGAGAAAAGTACTTAAGCAGCTGTGATTTGAAACTTTACAACAGTTCATGGAAATCAAATGTTGTCTACTTGTGCGCCAAGTTATATTGAAATTAGACCAAAACTGAAGTAGGAGTAGCATTTTGAAAGAATTTCATAGAAATTTCTATTTTTAGTAACCATGGCAACACCGTTTATCGAAATCAAAAAAACCGATACACAGAATTATGTATCTTAGTGTAGTCTACTAGTGTGCCAAGTTATTACCGGCCGCCAGGAGGCGGTCGGTTATATGATATGAAAGTTTTAAGTCCCTGTGCGTTTCTGCGGGGCTAACAATTTAAATAAAAATATTCAACATCATATCGCCGGCGTTTTAATATTAAACAAAGATTTCTAAATGTTTAGGAAAAAGCACAATAATCGTAAAATTCAATTTTATAAATAATGGGGTAAATATTTCATCCAATCCTGATTGACAAACTCTGATATAACCGAAGTGCGGAGAAAATTAGAAGGAGTATTAGGCATAGTCTAAAACAAAGACCATGTTGTAAATCAACAATTTTACTTTCTCTTTTTAAAACAGGATCTTCTGTATTAATTTGAAATGAAGTGTATATTTAAACATTTCCTATGGATATTTTTAAAAAAATATGATGAAATATTGATTTCTTAAAAGCAAAGAATATTACGACATGTTGGTCCAGGAAACTAGGATAGAGCGCGTTTTACAATGTGCCAAACATCTCAACACCAAAACAAAGAGATTGAAAGTGGTGGATCTTGAAGGAGTTGGGGGGGGGGTTAACCTCCTATAAGAGAGAGCGAGGAGCCCCACATGTTAAATATTTGTTGCGTTTTTATTAAGGTCAAACTATAGCTAAGTTTAAACTTTAGTTTGCAAAAACTACTTAAACAACAAGTTGTACCAAACTGAGTGCAGAGACGCAGAGGACTATTGCATAGTTTATATTGCCTATACATATAATACTGCACATGCATTATGCAATCGGCATTGTCGCATGCATTTTTTTTCATGTCACGAGGATATTTTAACAGATAAATATAAGAATTTTTTTTAAACAGCAAATTTCAGTTTCTGAAGAATTTATTTTTAAAAACAGCAAATTTCAGTTTCTGAAAGGAACTTCAACAGTTATATACATTTGTAAATTGGTTTGCGGCCGATTTTTGACGCTTGCGTCAATATGTTTCTTGTATTGAAATTAGACCAAAACTGTAGGAGGAGTAGCATTGCGGACGCATTACTGTCGCATAAGCTCTTCTGGTCTCTGACCAGTAGAGCTAAAAACAACAATATACGTTTTTATTTAATTCTCACCTTCGGGGACCTTTGTGACTGTGCTGACATCTCCGGCAATATAAGTCGTTGGACCCTCTTTCGAGCTGTAATACCCTGTGCTGACATCTATAGCTATATCTGTCGTTGGACCCGCTGTGGAGCTGTAATACCCTGTGCTGACATCTATAGCTATATCTGTCGTTGGACCCGCTGTGGAGCTGTAATACCCTGTGCTGACATCTATAGCTATATCTGTCGTTGGACCCGCTGTGGAGCTGTAATACCCTGTGCTGACATCTATAGCTATATCTGTCGTTGGACCCGCTGTGGAGCTGTAATACCCTGTGCTGACATCTATAGCTATATCTGTCGTTGGACCCGCTGTGGAGCTGTAATACCCTGTGCTGACATCTATAGTTATATCTGTCGTTGGACCCGCTGTGGAGCTGTAATACCCTGTGCTGACATCTATAGCTATATCTGTCGTTGGACCCGCTGTGGAGCTGTAATACCCTGTGCTGACATCTATAGCTTTATCTGTCGTTGGACCCGCTGTGGAGCTGTAATACCCTGTGCTGACATCTATAGCTTTATCTGTCGTTGGACCCGCTGTGGAGCTGTAATACCCTGTGCTGACATCTATAGCTATATCTGTCGTTGGACCCGCTGTGGAGCTGTAATACCCTGTGCTGACATCTACAGCTTCATCTGTCGTTGGACCCGCTGTGGAGCTGTAATACCCTGTGCTGACATCTATAGCTTTATCTGTCGTTGGACCCGCTGTGGAGCTGTAATACCCTGTGCTGACATCTATAGCTTTATCTGTCGTTGGACCCGCTGTGGAGCTGTAATACCCTGTGCTGACATCTATAGCTTTATCTGTCGTTGGACCCTCTGTGGAGCTGTAATACCCTGTGCTGACATCTACAGCTATATCTGTCGTTGGACCCGCTGTGGAGCTGTAATACCCTGTGCTGACATCTATAGCTATATCTGTCGTTGGACCCGCTGTGGAGCTGTAATACCCTGTGCTGACATCTATAGCTATATCTGTCGTTGGACCCGCTGTGGAGCTGTAATACCCTGTGCTGACATCTATAGCTATATCTGTCGTTGGACCCGCTGTGGAGCTGTAATACCCTGTGCTGACATCTATAGCTATATCTGTCGTTGGACCCGCTGTGGAGCTGTAATACCCTGTGCTGACATCTATAGCTATATCTGTCGTTGGACCCGCTGTGGAGCTGTAATACCCTGTGCTGACATCTATAGCTATATCTGTCGTTGGACCCGCTGTGGAGCTGTAATACCCTGTGCTGACATCTATAGCTTTATCTGTCGTTGGACCCGCCGCTGTGGGGGACCCGCTGTGGAGCTGTAATACCCTGTGCTGACATCCTTTGGTTGCGAAATCTGTGTTTGCTGAAAAAAAGACGAGAAAAGTCATATATCAAGTTCAAATGTATATCAATATCATAACTGTACAACACGCATTTGTATACAAAAAAAACTGTGTACGACTTGTATCCATTTTTGACGCTTTTTCGTTGATTTTTAGCTCTACTGGTCAGAGACCATTTTGCTGTTTGCTGATTTTTAAAAAGACGTGGAACAGAGAGCTTATGCGATAGTAATTCGTTGGAGAGCTTATGCGTCCGTCCGTCTGTCTGTCTGTCCGTCTGTCTGTAAACAATTTTTCAAAACGCTACTCCTCCTACACTACACTAAGATACATAGAATAGTGCATCGGTTTTTAATTTCGATAAACGGCGTTGCCATGGTTACTAAAAATAATTTTTTTTTTTTTTAAATTTCTTCAAAACGCTACTCCTCACACACTTTTTGTCTGATTTCAATATAACGCGGCACACAAGTAGACTATACTAAGATACATTGAATAGTGCATCGGTTTTTAATTTCGATAAACGGTGTTGCCATTGTTACTAAAAATAGAATTTTCTGTGAAATTCCTTCAAAACGCTACTCCTTCTACAGTTTTGATTTGATTTTATTATAACTTGGCACACAGGTAGACTACACTAAGATACATAGAATATTGCATCGGTTTTTAATTTCGAAGAACGGTGTTGCCATGGTTACTAAAAATTGAATTTTCTATGAAATTTCTTTAAAATGCTACTCCTTCTACAGTTTTTGTCTGATTTCAATATAACTTGGCACACAAGTAGACTACACTAAGATACATAGAATAGTGCATCGGTTTTTAATTTCGATGAACGATGTTGCCATTGTTACTAAAAATAGAATTGTCTGTGAAATTCCTTTGAAACGCTACTCCTTTTACAGTTTTGGTTTTATTTCAATATAACTTTGCACACAAGTAGACAACACTAAGATACTTAGAATAGTGCATCGGTTGTTAGATTTCAATGAACGGTGTTGCCATGGTTACTAAAAAAAGAATTTTCTGTGAAATTCCTTTAAAACGTTACTCCTTCTACAGTTTTGGTCTGATTTCAGTATAACTTGGCACACAAGTAGACTACACTAAGATTCATAGAATAGTGCATCGGTTTTTTGATTTCAATGAATGGTGTTGCCATGGTTACTAAAAATAGAATTTTCTGTAAAAATCCCTTAAAATGCTACTCCTTCTACAGTTTTAGATTGATTTCAATATAACTTGGCACATAAGTAGTCTTCACTAAGATACATAGAATAGTGCATTGGTTTTTAATTTCGATGATTGGTTTTACCATGGTTACTAAAAATAGAATTATCTGTGAAATTCTTTTAAAACGATACTCCTTTTACAGTTTTATGTTGATTTCGAAATAAGTTGGCACACAAGTAAACTACACAAACATACATCAAAATTGTTTTTGATAAGTACAAACCAGTAGAGCTACAGTCTCGACAGAGACTTCTGGTTTAAATCTTCTCGCGTCTTTGTACCCTCTGTGGGGATGGCATATCTTTTGGTTGTGACATCCCCTGCGTTTGCTGAAAAAAAAGGTGAGAAAAGTCATGTATAAAGTTCAAATGTAAAAAAAAAATACGAAATGGACATCGCACGTTAGCATACAGATCCGAAAAAAAAAACATTATGTTATTCATTATATAACATAAATGATTTTATAAGTCTTCGCAGGTAAATTAACCTTGTACGATTCAATTATTTCTTACATTTTAAAAGTGACACAGAGTGTAGATTAAAAAAAGGTGGATATCGTGTTAATCGTTTCTACCTACATAGTCATGTAATCACTTCATGCACATGTAATTTTTTTTGGTTTTCTTCGTCACCTTACCTGTGCATTATTGATCATTATCGGCTTCATTTTATTTACTGTTTTTTTTTTTATTTCCCATATTTTATAATTTTATTTCCGACATATATTTTGACAGTTTTTATTTTTTGAGAGAGAGATTACTGTAATATCTCAAAACTTGAGATATCATGACTTTCAAAATTGAAATAAAACTAATACGATTTTGATAATATACTGTTTAAGATAAAAGTAAATGGATTAGAATTATACATAACAAAAATATATTGTCAACGTTTTTTAAATAATTTGGGATCGGTATGTCATAAAATATTTCACCAATTATTTATTTAAATTATTCGGCAATTAAAATTTATAAAATGACATGTATGTTTAAGGTGTTAGAAGGAAAACAAATACTACCATGATTTATATTGAGACTAGTAGACTGCCTAGGAAAATTGTTCGCATTTTTGAATTTTTGTTTAAACTGTTAAAGAATGACAATCATATCTTGAAATTGTGTTATGAATATCTGTTCAATTAATGTGAATATTCCGACAGACACTCTGATAATTTGGTTGTAAATATCAAACAAAAACTCTGTGAGACTAGATTCGGATTTATCTGGCTTGAACAAGACAAAAGAAATGATGTATTAACATTTTCCTATAATCAAACAAAGAATAACAGATAATCTCAAACAAACTCTTATAATAGAAATATATTGATCAATAAAATGTATTTTTAAAAGACAGATTGTAGATAATTAACCTTGCAAATATTTTGCTGAGCTACGTAATTTCGGCAAATTTCTGCATTTAGCTTTTAAGAAAAGAAATAAAAAGATTTTTTAATTCCAAATTCCAAACCAAATCAATTATAGATAAAGCTAGCTTTAAGCACTATGGTTGTCCAAATTATACTTCAAATAAAGGCAGATTGCAAAAGTAAACAGTTTTAAAGTAAATATACGTATGAATATATAAGTTTCTAATCCAGGCATAAACTTCGGTTGGATATATATACATTGAATACCCTGGTATCTTAATCTCAATGCATTTATAATCACTCATTTCATACTACAAATAATGTTTAAGTAAAATTGAAGGAATCAAGGCGTTTTCAATGGGTTATTTTCTATTTGTATATCCGGTACTTAATTTTTTTGTGCTGTTTGTGAAACACTCCTATAAAATGTTTTCTTTGTCGTAAATCAATGCTTATTATCAACTTGTGAATATAATAAAGTAGCTACTTTATTTATATCAATGTTAAGTTTTTAATTTTAGCAATATTAACCAAAACTAGATAAATATCTTCACATGAATCAAATTCAATCACAGAAAAGTTGTTGCATAATGCTCAGGTGACCTATAAAGGCCCATGGGCCTCTTGTAATTAAATTTTAATTGTTTTAAGCATCTGAAGCACACTGACTTGTTTTCTAATAAATAATGATAAAACATCCGTAATGAGGTTGCGCATGTATGGTCCATGCCGTATTCTCACTTGTGCAGTTTTCACTTTTATGTTTGTGTAATTTTTACATTAAATCGTGTAAATATTTTGTGGTTTGTGCATTTTTGTTAATGTTTGTGCAAAATTCAACAAATTAGTATCTATTTCCTGAACTTTGTGCAAGTTTTTATTACATCGTGTAATTTTTGTTTGAGGTCGTGCAGAAAATTCTTTTGAACCAATCGGCGTGCCAAAGGAGGTCCCTTTTACTCCCATGCTCTGAGAACTGCCAGCATGATTTAACATGCATCACTTTCTTACTACATCAGAAGGTTTCATATTAATCCATGCCAACGTGAATGAATTACATATATTAAGCTTAAGATAGGTTCTGTTCTAAGTCAGTGAAAGCATTTTTGCAGGTGTCTTTTCAAGTTTCTTGGAAAGTCTACTCAAATTAATTGGCCTGGATGTGGCAATAATTCAGCACAGTGAATGTTATCAGATAACGTGTATGCTTTCAAAGCAGTTTAAATCTTGGGAGACTTTCTGAAAATTAAATCACACTTCTCTAAAAATCAATAGAAAATAGCTGATATTCAGAATTTTTAATAGAGATTTTCATGTACTGTGCATGTGTTTACTTTTTTCTCTTCCATTTGTTTTATTTTCAATTTAATTAATCCATGATCTTGGTAATGAAGGCACCTTGACGATTTCATCACTCTTCCTTGAAATGGTGTCATCAGAGGATACAAACGATGACATATCTAGTACTGATGTGAGAGTTCTGGAAAATTCTGTCCAAATATGAGGAACAAACTTTCTGGTCTCTCCCCCCTCCAAAACAAGAAAATAGTCAAACGGGGATATCTGAAAAAAAGGTATTGGAAAAGGTATGAAAAGCATTTATTAATCATTATAAAATTTGACTCATCCTCAGATTATTTATATTCAAATAAGATGGGGGATTCTCCGAATTTTGATACATATTTCATCGAATACTACTTAAAGTATACTAAATGTAAAATCTCTACAATTTACAAAAGTCCTACAAAGACTGAAAAAAGAACAAAAACAACCATTTTCTTATACTTTTACATTTTTAAATATGATTGGGTCTTAGCTCCATTGTCTTGTAAGCCAAAGGTAATGCTAAAAATTTGCAATTAAATATACATTGATTGGTTTACAAAAACATGGAGTGAAGACCCGATCTACCTTTAAAGTACATTTTTATAGTATAACATTTGCATCTTTCTGAGAATTAATTTAAGTCCATAAAGTCAAGGGTCATATCACAAAAATGAAATGCCCATCATCAAAGATGAGCTATGTAGCATAGTGGTTAGCGCGTTAGTCTCATAGAAATATGATACGTTGGATTTTTATTGCTTGGGTTCGAATCCCACACATGAAATAAAAATTGTTGCATGAAAAAAATTCCATTTCAAGCTTTATTTTAAGATTTTTTGAATTGAATTTAAATTAAAGAGCTATTGTTCCTGGCTGAGGATCGTATACCCTTAAAATGACATTTAACTCTGTTTTCCTATTATAGAGAATATGTTTTAAAATACAAGTATGAACAAGATGACGAGATACATAACTAAGTACTTACAAAATCTCCTTCCTCAAAGCATGGGAATTTTTGCAGCCTTTAGAGTAGTCATCCATTTCCCCCTCCCTTGCCTTGTCTGGCCCGGAAGGGTGCGGATATGTACAACACATCGTTTCCATTCCCATTCCTTTTTAATTTCAATAACGTGCTTGTCCCAGCTCTCAGAGGGAATAACTCCTCGACTGGCTTCTCTAGCTTTGGGTCCAAGCCGAAATTGTTTAGACTTTGGTGTACTAGATTTAGCAATTTCCTGATCAACATTACCACTTTCCAAGTTTGGAGACGAAGAAACTCTGTAATAAAAAGAATCAATGACTGCATAATATTAAACAGATGTATGTAAACCACAAAGTTAAAATAAATTTCAGATCATCATGTGTCATTTATGTTTTGTCAAAAAAGTAGAGTTTTAAGTATAAAAACAATCGTCCATTAAAATTTCACCCATGGATTTGTCCCATCAGCATATGCTTACGCCGGGTATTTTGCAATCCTCTTCTTCCCAATTGCTTGATAATTGGAAGAGTCAGCTATAGTTTGCTATTTGGTTGTGTAGAATATTTCGCACTCTTTAAAGGTTTGGTTGAATACTTTTTTCTCCAGATTGTAGGCCAACTTTAAGGATGGAGAGGTCCGGAAGGCCAACCTTGTCTGGTGGAGGTAGTCCATTAGGATTGTTTAACGTCTAATGTTTGACTGCAAACATGGTGTTGATTCGTGATTTTCTCAGCTTTATACAAATTTCAATTACCTGCTTTAAAGGTACTTGGACACAGATTTGAAGCTAATATTTTCTCATTTTTTCTGTATAATATCACGAATTATATATTTTAATAGCATTTCACACCAAAATTAACTTATTTCATTTTAAAGTTATTAAAACTTTTAATTTTTTGGCGGGTTTGATTGACACATCCATGCACTTTCACCAATTTTAACTTTTTTTCTTAATCCTTAGGAAAAGTGGCAATTTTATTACGTATTAATGAGAAATTTTAAAACTTTTATCAAGAAAAATAATTTTATTTTGAGCAGAAATGTTAGAAAGCAAAACACCTTCACAAGTATAGTCATTCCGAACTGAGAAATGCGTACAGAGTTAAGCAAATCGAGCACACTCGTGTTATGTACATAGATTTTGTAAACAGGGCTCGTGTCCTTTTATTGTTTATATTTAGAATTCACCGGGTGCGTTCAATCGTCACAATCTACTTACCACAACTGCACAGACTGACAATATATTGTGTGTTTTGCTTTCGAAAGTGTCTACTCTGAATTTTCGGGATTATAGTATTAATATTTTTCATTTATACAGAACGAGATTGCCATTTTTCCCAAGGATTAAGAAAACAAATTAAATTTGTGAGAGTGCAGAGATATGTCAATCAAACCCGCCGAAAAATTTGAAATTTCAATATCTTTTAAACGAAATTAGATTTTTAATTAAGTTTTGTGTAAAATGCTATTAAAATAAATGAGTCGTAATATTATAGAAAAAATAATAACTTCAAATCTGTGTCCAAGTACCTTTAATCCATTTAAATAAGAGAACTCAAATTCTAATTAAATAAATTGAAGGTACAGTACGTTAATTAACAAGAATAGATATGGTTTAACCCATATCCAAAGATATTCGACTTTTATATTTAAAATGTTTAAGAGTGTTGAATGACTTTTACAAAAATAAAACTGCACTGCATGTCTAATAATAGATTAACTTGTGCTAACAAACGGTACACATACCTATGTCCTCAAGACCACTTATATAGCCTTGGTGTACATCCGTGCGACTGAGTTGTCAAACGGACTCCCGCGAACAGAGAAGTTACGATAGCAGACAAAACTTTTTTTCATAATTAGATCACATGAATACAAATTCTGATAAAAAAATTAAACGATTGTGTGTTTAGAAATCCCCCGCCGAGTTTGGGTTTTGTTTCACATTTTAAAGGTACTCTCATACTTATGTGTATTGTTTCTACACACGTCCAGGAATCTGCTCAGGGATTGAAAATTATTCCGTCATTTATATATAAACTACACACCCAGAACGTTTTTTTTCTGTAAGAGGAAACTAGATGATGATTAACGAACAATTAACATAATTTAACGACAGTTGTTGATTTCGTATAATCAATTCATCGGTGAAAAAATATCAACCGAAGTATGGCCTAGATATTTATCTTTTATCAAACATGTTTAAATAGAAAAAAAAAAAACAAGCTGAGAAGGGAGGAGAGAGCGTAAACCTACATTTCTGTCTACAACTAGTTAATCAGGTATGAATGATAAGCCACGTGATCTAGGAGGTCAGCTTTTTCCCAGAGGCGTGACTTATGCTACACCATGTGACATTATTGATATACCCCCTCAGTAGAAATGTACTGTAAACATTCCTTTGATTTCGGTTTTTAAAGAAATACACAAAAACAAATAAATAAAATAATTGTATATGTGTGCTTCCAATAACATGTTGTTTTACAATGGTAAGATTTAATGAGTAATAGTTTTTTCTTATAGAGACAACTATGCTGACCAAGTCGGGACAAACAGGTATATACGTTTCAATTATTATCATTAATTACTTAACTTTGTCCTATCTGTAGAAGTAGTAATGTTGACTATCTTTTTATTTATTTTTTAAAATGTAAATTAATTGAAAGACATGTAGACTGTAGTTTAAAAATAATATCTCTCTGATATTGAATAATATTATAATTGTTTTAACATAGAGACATCATCATCAGCCACGGCAATAATCACTCGAACTGTGTCGACAGCTAATGAAGCAGGTATGAAAGAAAAGCCTCATGATTTAGGAGGTCAGCTTGACTTATGCTACGTCTCGTGACATTTTTAGCTCACCTGAGCCGAAGGCTCAAGTGAGCTTTTCTGATCACATTTTGTCCGGCGTCTGTCTGTCTGTCCGTCTGTCTGTCTGTAAACTTTTCACATTTTCGACTTCTTCTCAAGAACCCCTGGGCCAATTTCAACCAAACTTGCCACAAAGCATCCTTGGGTGAAGGGGATTCAAGTTTGTTCAAATGAAGGGCCACACCTTCATTCAAGGGGAGATAATTGGGAATTAATAAAAATTTGGTGGTATTCTTAAAAAATCTTCTACTCAAGAACCACTGTGCTAGGAAATATGAAACTTATGGGGAAACATCCTCAGGTAGTGTAGATGCAAGTTTGTTCAAATCATGACCCCCGGGGGTAGGGCGGGGCCAAAATGGCCGACCAAAGTTTTACATAGAAATATATAGGAAAATTCTTTAAAAATCTTCTTCTCAAGAATGACAAAGCCATAATTGATCATATTTATGTGGAAGCATCCTTAGGTAGTGTAGATTCAAGTTTGTTCAAATCATGACCCCCGGGGGTAGGGCGGGGCCAAAATGGCCGACCAAAGTTTTACATAGAAATATATAGGAAAATTCTTTAAAAATCTTCTTCTCAAGAATAGCCTAGCCATAATTGATCATATTTATATGGAAGCATCCTCAGGTAGTGTTGATTCAAGTTTGTTAAAATCATGACCCCCAGGGGTAGGGCGGGGCCAAAATGGCCGACCAAAGTGTAAAATAGAAATATATAGGAAAATACTTTAAAAATCTTCTTCTCAAGAATAGCCTAGCCATGATTAATCATATTTACATGGTAGCATGTTCAGGTGGTGTTAATTCAATTTTGTTCAAATCATGACCCCCGGGGGTAGGGCGGGGCCAAAATGGCCGACCAAAGTTTTACATAGAAATATATAGGAAAATTCTTTAAAAATCTTCTTCTCAAGAATAGCTAAGCCATAATTGATCATTTTTATATGGAAGCATCCTCAGGTAGTGTAGATTCAAATTTGTTCAAATCATGACCCCCAGGGGTAGGGCGGGGCCAAAATGGCCGACCAAAGTTTTACATAGAAATATGTAGGAAAATTCTTCAAAAATCTTCTTCTTAAGAATAGCTTCGCCATGATTAATCATATTTACATGGAAGCTTGTTCAGGTAGTGTAGATTCAAATTTGTTCAAATCATGACCCCCGAGGGTAGGGCGGGGCCAGAATGGCCGACCTAAGTTTTACATAGAAATATATAGGAATATTTTTAAAAAAATCTTCTTCTCATGAACAGCCAATCCATAATTGCTCATATTCATAGGGAAGCATTATCAGGTAGTGTAGTTCAAGTTTGTTTAAACAATGACCCCCTGGGGTAGGGCGGGACCAAAGTTGCCGACCAAAGTTTTACATAGAAATATATAGGAAAATTCTTTAAAAATCTTCTCAAGAATAGCCAAGCCATGATTGATCATATTTATAGGGAAGCATCCTCAGGTAATGTAAATTCAAGTTTGTTCAAACCATGACCCCCGGGGATAGGGCGGGGCCACAATGGCCGACCAAAAGTGCTCAGGTGAGCGATGTGGCCCATGGGCCTCTTGTGTTGTATAAGTTGTAGTAAAAGTATAATTATAATAAACTGTTCATGATCCTTATTTTTTTTTAAAAACAACATCAACCGTAACAATAGCAGGAATCACTGTTTATACAGGTAAATCCTTTTAAATGAATTAACGGATTTAGATACTGATTATCCACAAAATGAGATGAAATGTGAATCTCTAAGTGTTAAAAGTAACCATTGAAAGTAATTATGGATTATTAATCCTTTACATTTTACTTTGAAGAACAATAGTAATAATTGAGCAACGTTGCCATATTGAAATCTTACATTTTATTTTTTTAAGAATCAGAACTAGGAATTCTCAAACAAAAACTGTTGGCGAAGTTAAATAAACTGTTGGAAGACTTGGTAATAATGTGATCAATTGTATTACATTGAGTGTCTTTATTTTGATATTAATTTGTATTTTTTATTCAGAAGAAAACAAAAGTCATTTTAAGCGTATGAAGTGTAAAAAAAGAAGTTAATCATATTAATAAGGTAAATAAATACAGGCAATCTTTCCAGTTTGATTTGGGAAACGAAGAAGATATAATATAAAGACTACCTAAATATTGATAAGAAAATTAACAAGCTAATTCAGAGAATTCTTGTCCCCCGCTTTGGGAAAAAGTCGGATCCCCCTGACTGAATTTGTAGAATTATTAAATGTATACATGTATACTGAAGCAAATAAAATACATGTATGTCAATATGCGTATAAAGATTTGATTGCTTATTCTTAATTATGAGTATACATAAAAGATTCTTTTTATATTGAATATTTATCACACTGTAATGATGATTTTATAACCTCATAAATTATTCTTTTTACTTGCTGAATACTATCATTAAAAGAAGTTAAAAAAAAACATAAAAGGATCCGTCCGAGATCCGATACCACATACCACTGAACCACAGAATCGTTTTTAAATGAAGTCATGTATATTCAGAAGTGAAGTCACATACATGTATATATTCATGTTTGGTATTATCAAAAGTTTACACAATTCATGGTGTTTGATTTATTTAGCCTTTATTAAACATTTCTAATAGATGTATCAAGAACATAAAGTCCACCGAAAACCTTTTTATACGCAATAATTCTCCGCATGTCCCTGTGATAAAAAAAGCGACCGATAATACGATAAATACTAGTAAAACAAACGTGGCGGGGCACTTTGAGAGGGATGAGAGAGGTCCTAGGGAGTTTTGGTATAAAATTACATTACATAAGCTCAAAATCTTCTTGCAATATCGCCCGAAAATGATAGTGTTACACACAAACAGGATGTATAATTTTATGACCTTGAACTTTGACCTCAAAATCAATAAAGGTCTTCCTTAGGCCACAGGGAGTTGTTATATTTAATTTCATTGCAAAAGCTCAAAGGGTTCTTGAGATATCGTGTGGAAACGAACGCGTTACAGACAGACAGAAATACGGACGGACAGACATACCCAAATTAATATCCCCCTCTTTTCAAGCGGGGGACAATAATAAAACTTCAGTGATTTTTTATAGGGCTCTTAACATGGGCGGTTGCAACCACCTTTGCGGTTGCAATTCTGCTGTTAAAAAGGTGGCTTAAGAAAAAGTGTGAGAACTGTGTGAGAGAGAATGATGATGTGCCTACAACCCCCCCCCCAATCCATTGATCACTCTTCCTCCTTCTCCACATCTCAGATCGTGACCTATCTACCATTCACCCCTCCACCCCAACTACCATTCACAATGATGATGAACAGACCACTAGTAATGATGATGATGGCATCAACCCGCCTCCAAAAACCAGTACCCTTCCGTCCCCCAATGAAAGCTGAGGACCCCTGATCACTCCCCTATCCTCTGTCACAACCTCCCCAGATGTTTAAGAAAAAGATGAATGCGTAGCTCGGAACACTAGGTCCAAGCAACAACTGAAATTTCAGGCCTTGTTAACGAAAGCAAAACTTTACATGTAAATGATAGTGGTTTTTATGTTTGATTTCTACATTGAGAATCGGTTTTTAGCTCACCTGAGCCGAAGGCTTAAGTCAGCCTTTCTGATCACATTTTGTCGGTCGTACGTCCGTCAGGCTGTAAACTTTTCACATTTTCGACTTCTTCTTAAGAACCACTGGGCCAATTTTGATCAAACTCAGTACAAAGCATCCTAGGGATAAGGGAAATTTAAATTGTGAAAAAGAAGGGCCAAGTCCCCTCACAAGGGGAGATAATAAAGAAAAGGCAAATATAGGGTGGGTTCATTAAAACATCTTCTCAAGAACCACTGAGCCAGAAAAGCTGAAACTTATATGGAAGCATTTTGGGGTTGTGTAGATTCTAAATTGTTCAAATCATGACCCCCGGGGGTAGGATTGGGCCACAATGGGGAATCAAAGTTTTACAATGTTAAATCAAAGCATCCTATGGTAGTATAGATTTCAAATAGTTTAAATCATGATCAGTGGGGTAAGTAGGGGTCACAATTTTTATTACAAAAGGGAAATCTGGTAAAAAACGGAATGTTCAAAGGTTCTCAGGTGAGCGATGTGGCCCATGGGCCTCTTGTTAATAATCTTTTTACAAATTAAAAGTCAGTTTTTTAAATAACCCTTTGATTCATTAAAATTTCAGTTGTTTATTTATATTTTTCTTTTACAATATTGAGAATATGTCATTATCTATTTACAACATTGAGCTTCAGTTTTTAAATAACCGTGCAGTTGTTTTATTTCAGAATGGGTAGAGATTAAGTGAGTTGTCTTTCTTGATTTGAAAGTATTTTAATGTATATTTTTTTACCAAAATGTTTAGAGGTAATTTGCTGTTGTTTTCAACGTAAAAAGGTCACAACATAATTTTGTTGCTCTTTTTGACATAAAAATGTCTGCAAACATTTTAATTGATTTTTAGCTCTTCTGAGCCAAAGGCTCAAAAGAGCTAATGCTCTGGTCATTTGTGCGGTGTGCGTTAACTTTTTAGAATATGGGCCATAATTCAAGAACCCTTTGGCCAATCAATACCAAATTTGCCACAGGGTATCCTTGGCCCAAGGGCTACCATTTGTACTAAAATAAGGGTTGGGACCCTAAAACAAGGGGAGATAATCAGGAAAACAAAACCAAAAGTACTAGTTGCTACAAAATCTTCTTCTCCAGAACCGCCAGGCAGATTTTCACCAAACTTACATACAAGGTTCAGAATATGTTGAAGATTAAAAATTGTTCAAGGCATGACCCTGGGGCAAAGGGCGTGGCCTCAAGGTCACTTTGAAGTTGACCTAAATTTACAATTAATAAAAATGTTCATATTTTGCTTACTATAAGGGCTAGGATCATCAAATCTTGTAAGTTGATGCATCTTAGGACTTCAAATCATGTTAACTCAAAAGTAGGTCACGGTGACCTACTTTTTTAATTTTGAGGGCATTTGTTTTCAAATTGATTTTAAGGCATATTTTGGACACTTTAAGGCCTATGATCATGAAAGTTAGTCTGTTGATGCATCTTGGGTCCTTAAACAACGTCAACCTATAAGTAGGTCACCGTGACCTACTTTTTGAACTTTATGACTTAACCTTTTTAAAATATTCAATCCCATTATTTCAGGCACTGAAAGGGTTAGAATCATCAAATCTTGTAAGTTGCTGCATCTTTGGAGCTTAAAACATATTAAAGAAAAAGTAGGTCACTGTGACCTACTTTTAGAATTTTGCAAGCATATGTTTTCAAATTGTTTAAAAGGCATTTTTTGATTACCTTCAGACCTACAATCATCAAACTTGGTCATGAGATGCATCTTGGGACTCCGAAAAATGTCGACCAAAATGTAGGTCACGGTGACCTACTTTCGACATTTTATGGCTATATTTAAGTAACTTGGTATTTTTTGGCTTAGAATCATCAAACTTTGTGAGTTGATGCCTCTTGGGTTTTTGGAGAGTGACGACCAAAAACTAGGTCACGGTGACCTACTTTCGACATTTAATGGCTATATTTATTATCTCCTGTACTTATTGGCTCAATATCATCAAACTTTGTCAGTTGATGCATCTTGGGTTTTTGGAGATTAACCACCAAAAATTAGGTCACAGTGACCTACTTTCGACATTTTATGGCTATATTAAAGTATCTTGGGTATTTATTGGCTTAGAATCATCAAAATTTGTGAGTTGATGCATCTTGGGTTTTAAGAGAGTGATGACCAAAATTTAGGTCATGGTGAACTACTTTTGACAAATTATGGCTATTTTAAGTATTTCCAGTACAAATTGGCTTAGAATCATCAAACTTTGTCAGCTGATGCATATTGGGTTTTCGGGGAGTGACAACCAAAAATTAGGTCACAGCGACCTACTTTCGACATTTTATGGCTATATTTAAGTATCATAAGTATTTATTGGCTAAGAATCATCAAACTTTGTCAGTTAATGCATCTTGGGTTTTCGGAGTGTGATGACCAAAAACTAGGTCACGGTGACTTACTTTCGACATTTTATGGCTATATTTAATTATCTCCGGTACTTATTGGCTTAGAATCATCAAACTTTGTCAGTTGATGCATCTTGGGTTTTTGGAGAGTGAGGACCAAAAATTAGGTCACAGTGACCTACTCTCGACATTTTATGCCTATATTTAAGTATCTTGGGTATTTATTGGCTTAGAATCATCAAACTTTGTGAGTTGATGCATCTTGGGTTTTAAGAGAGTGATGACCAAAAATTAGGTCACAGTGACCTACTTTTGACATTTAATGGCTATATTTAAGTATCTTAAGTATTTATTAGCTTAGAATAATCAAACTATGTAAGTTGATGCATTTTGGGTTTTCCAAGAATGTAGACCAAGAAGTAGTCCTTATTGGCTAAGAATCATCAAACTTTGTCAGGTGGTGCAACTTTGGTCTTTGGATACTTAGGGTTAGAGGCTTAAATTACAATTGATAGGTTGTACAATTTATCAGAAGAGCGATTCAAGGCCCTTGGGCCTTTTGTTTTAACCATAAAATGTTCTCAGATATTTTTGAGGATTTTTGGTTTTTTTTTTGGTCAAAAAATGTCTTTAGGCATTTTTGTAGTTTTGACTATTTTTTTTTGGATAGAAAATGTCTTAGTTAGATTGTGAGTTTACTTATTGTCATCTACTCACATGCTGTTAATTTTTATGCCCCCGTAAACGAAGTTTCGGGGTATATAGTTTTTGTCGTGTCTGTCTGGTTGTCTGTCTGTCTCTCTGTCCGTCTCTCTGTTTGTCTGTTTGTCTGCAAAAACTTTAACCTTGCCCATAACTTTTGATTTAGTGAAGCTATGACTTTCATATTTCATATATGTATTCCTTGTGACAAGACCTTTCTTTGGGTACCACCAAATTTGACCTTTTGACCTTGGAGTTTGACCCACTTTTACATGAAAATTAAAAATTTTACTTTGTCCATATCTTTTGAACAGAAGACACCAGGACTTTTATACTTCACATATGTAATGTTTGTTAAAAGACCTTTCACTGGATACCAACAGCCTTGACCCTTTGACCTTGACTTTGTAGATTTTCGTACTTGTGAAAAACTTTAACCTTGGCCATAACTTTTGAACAGTAAGAGATAGGGCTTTTATACTTTATATATGTAATTCTTGTGAAAAGACCCTTCATTGGATATGAAGATCCTTGACTCATTGGCCTTGACTTTTGAGATTTACCTACTTTAAAAAAGCATATTTGACAATAACTTTTAAAGACTTAGGGCTAGTTCCTTTCATACTTTACATATTTGATTTTTATGACAAGACCTTTCATTTGATAACAATAACTTTGATACTTCGACCTTGACCTTGGAATTTGACCTACTTTTTAAAAAATTAAACGTTAACCATAACTTCTGAATGGTTAAGGCTAGGGCTTTCATGCTCTATCTAAGTAATTTATGTGGCAAGAGTTCATTTGATACTTATTACATTGACCTTTTGACCTTGACCTTGGAGATTTTTGTACTTATTAAAAGTTATAAAAACTTTAACATAAGCTTACTTTCAAATTGCAAAATTGTTTTCCAGTGAGAATACCCTACATTTAGTACAAATTAATTGAATTTATATTTAATAATAGCTTAATCTTTGCTATGTTGCCATACGGGGGCATCAGTGTTTTACAAACACATCTTGTTTTCATAAAATGTCTTAAGGTGTTTTTATACATTTTTGTCTGTAAATTTTGTTGGTTGATTTTGTTGAAAGAAAATGTCTTAGTTAGATTGCGAGTTTTTCATTTGCATACATGCTGTTAAATTCTTTTTCATTAAAAATGTCTTAAGGTGTTTTTATACATTTTGGACTGTAATTTTCTTTTGTTGATTTTGTTGCAAGAAAATGCCCTAGTTAGATTGTGGGTTTTTCATTGTCATTTATTTAAAAGCTGTTACATATAAAGGCAAACCGACTAATATACGAGTATATATGGTATGTTTGTTTACATTTTCTTTATGTACACCTTATTTGTTACTTTCAAAAAAGTAATAGGACTGTGATATTTATAACATTTTTCTTTTTTATATACACTGCATGTATAAAGAAAATATAAATCAACAAGTTTTAAACCAATGATATATATTAGAACTTAAAGATAAGAATTTACTTTTTAACTTCTACAATAATTATGATTGTTTCCCCACAATAAAATGAGTAGTTATGTGTTTCAATGTTTAGAAATTTGGTAACTTTCATTTGTAGCTGAATAAATCTCGTTCTTTGGGGATCCAATATGACTTCGCTATATCCGTAAATTCGCTATATCCGTGTTCGTACTTAACGAGTTTTGCTGTATTTTTAAGCGGTTAGCTTCGCTAGCCGCATTATGGCATGTGTCGGCAACCGGAAACCTCCATAAGGCCCTACCTATAAGCAAAAAATTGCAGCTTTTCAGATCTTTGGCGGAAATACCCGAGAGTCTACGCTGAATTATCTGGGGTTACATGCAGAAATGCAGGGGCAAACTTTGCAGTGAAGAGGAGAAAAAATAGTTCTACAATACGGTTCATAAACCGAAAGATATATGATTAGTTATGTTAAAAACTGCCAAAGTATTGCAAAACGAAACAAGAAAAAATCTAGTTTATATTTGATTTTTGATTATTTTTTTGTGTTCATCTATGATATACGTAACGGATGCGAACGCATAGTAATACATTAATTACTAACAAGATAGCGAGGATAGATGACGTACTTGTACGAAAGAAACCTTCAGGTAATATTATTTGCTTATACTTGCTACTACGGTTCATTGCTTTATCATAATAGACTTGCTTGTCAAAGCTGAGATCTAATTATATATTATTTAGGTACATTTTGCGTACTTTACAGCTGCTTTAGTTAGTGTTTTAGTCCTTTTTAGTTATACATGATTAATTGATTATCCAATTGCAAGTAGACTTAGTAGGACTGAACATATATATTTGAACAAATTCTTATCAAATTAGTGATTGCAGTGTTATATTTTGTTTATTATTTATTTTTGCATTAATTGTTGCAATTCAATTGGATCCTTCTCTATGAAAAATTCACATTTAATTCCCCACCACGCAAAAACTTTTGCGTTTTTGCTAATTAGCCTAGAACAAAAGTGTACAATTTGTATACTGAAATATCGTGTAATTATCAATTGTCTTTATCTACATTAGTTCATCTTTGCTGTCTTTAGCTATTAGTTACATGATTATCCAATTGCAAGCAAACTTAGTAGGACTGAACATATATAATTGAAGTAGGATATGGAAAAAAGACAGTATTCAATCTCAACGTCCATTAAACAAATATACAAAATAAGAGCAGAGCAAACACGGACCTCCGAAACATCAGAGGTGGGATCAGGTGCCATGGAGGAGTGAGCATCCCCTGCCGACCGGTCATACCCGCCGTGTGCTCGTTGTCATAATCAAGAAATAACGGAAAAATTACGTGGTCAATTCAGTGTATAAATAATGGACTAACAATTGGTTTGAAAAACGTCAGTCAGCATTTCATTCAATGATAAATTGTATTTGCTGACAAGGTCATTGTATCGACCATGGAAATTACGAAATGATGACTTTAAACTTAAGGCTGATTGAATGAATTATAATTGTTTCATTCCTAAAAGCTTAAAATTTCTCCATCAAACTATGATTACATATAAAGGGAATTTAAAATTATTCTATGCACATTTTTTAAGCAGTTCAATATAATGTAAACAATTCGTCAGACGTTTTGATTGCTTAAAAAACTATCCTCCGCCACCATATATCATAGTATATTATTATTTTTCTCAGCAAACCACATCAGACAAGATTTTTAGTTAAGTTTATACTTGTATAAACAAGAAACATATTGACGTAAGCGTCAAAAATCGGCCGCAAACCAATTTATATAACTGTTGAAATTAATTTAGAACCTGAAATTTGCTATTTTTTTTTAAAAAAAAATATTCTTATATTTTTCTGTTAAAATATCCTCGTGACACGAAAAAAAATGTATGCGACATACCGATTTTATTCATGAATAATGTATGTACATTATTACATGAATAGCCAATATAAACTGTGCATAGTCCTCTGCGTCTCTGCACTCAGTTTGATACAACTTAACGAACTCTTGTGAGTTTGCTGTTTAAGTAGTTTTTATATAAAACGTACAAAACTAAAGTTTAAACTTAGCTATATAGTTTTAACTTAATAAAAACGCAACAAATATATATGTGGGGCTCCTCGCTCCCTCTCTTAGAGGATGTTAACCCCCTCCCCCCGAACTCCTTCTAGATCCACCACTACATTACTTCTCTTTGAGAGTTCAATCTCTTTGTTTTGGTGTTGAAAGGTGGCGGGAAAGTGTTTGGCACATTGTAAAACGCGCTCTATCCTAGTCTCCTGGACGAACATGTCGTAATATTCTTTGCTTTTAAGAAATCAATATTTCATCATATTTTTGAAGAACATCTATAGGAAATGTTTAAATATACACTTCATTTCAAATAAATACAGCAGATCCTGTTTTAAAAAGAGAAAGTAAAATTGTTAATTTACAACGCGATCTTTGTTTTAGACTATGCCTAACACTCGTACCAATTTTCTCCGCACTTCAGTTAAATCCAAGTTTGTCAATCAGGATTGGATGAAATATTTACCCCATTATTTATAAATTAATTTTACGATTATTGTGCTTTTTCTAAACCTTTAGACAATCTTTGTTAAATGTTGACTCGCCAGCGATATGAACATGATGAATGTTGAATATTTTTATTTGAATTGTTAACTCCGCAGAAACGCACAGCGACTTAAAACTTTCATATCATACAAGTTTAGCTTTTAAAAAAAGCTTAGAGAGTCAGCCAGTGGATTTTTCTTCTCTATGATAATGTTTTAAAGAATCATAGAGAACTGAAAAAAATTAACCACCAGATTTAACTTATTTTTTTAGATATGGTATATTTAGCTGTCAACTATCATTTGGCAAAGAAAAAATTCATATATTTTAGTTTTAAAATTTTATCATTTTGTATATCTTTATATGGAGCTCTCCTTTTAAAGGAGATTGAAATTGTCTAAAAATGGCTGCCACCCCCTAGCCTCGTTAAATAATCAGCATATTATAATATAAAAAGTAAATAAAGCAGTAGAAAACAAACTTGCATACACTTGTTTTGATACGGAGATTACTCAAATTAGATGTCGTTAGATTAAAAAATAGCCATCCTCAAGTCTTATTATAACATTTGAAATAAAATGTTCTATCTTAATAATGTAAGTGATTTATTATTGTTTTGTACTTTTTGCATTACAGATGAAGACGGGTTAATGTCTGCTGCATTGAGAATGTAAAATTTGCTAATAAATATTGTCGTACAGTACATCTTTCTCTTCATTTTTTGTAATCTTTACTACCTTCAAAAAGGTCATACATATATGTATAAGACTATGACCAAGCTATTTATCATTTTACTATCCGGTATTCATATTGGACATAAGATGCTGCAGATATTGCTCACACGGGGTTAATAGGCTACGGGGTATTCTTCCAAACAAACAAAATGGAGCAGATAATTGAAAAGTAAAAGAGTTTTATAAAAAGTAGGAGTTGAAACAAAATATACCAACAAATACCGTTTAATACTTATATAGAAACATGACTCAAGATGATTAAATATCAACAAAACAAAGCGTTTATCATTGAGGAATTATTGCGCATGCGCTCATATATTAACCCATCTATAAAATGTAACAATTACGTCTAAATGAAACCTACATGATAGTTTAAAGATGGCAGGGTATGGATACAATGACTTCACTGACAGTTTTCAAGTCAAATCAATCCTTTCTAAACAAACCATGGACGGTGAAATTCATAATAATACAATATGTCAATGCACACGTCGTGTTCTGTATTACAATGGACGAAAATATTACGTATTCTATAGACGATGCTACTGTTATGGTTATCAAGACAGATCAAGAGAATTTGACATGACCCCCGAAAATTCCTCAATACCGTACAACCAATTAAATGAAGATGGCATAGACATCCATCAATTTCCAGACTGCAAATACGTTTATCAAACACAGTGGATGAATGGCGGACAGGTGAGAAAATTTCACCTACAATGCAGCTGCAAGGCAACACCAAGGAGAAAAATGGTCCGTTAAAGCGTAAGTGTAAAATATACTCACGTATTTGAGAAGAATTCAATAACACAATAACACTCCCGACACGCTTAGGAAAAAGGGAAGTGGTATTTAAGATCTTTCTCGAAATTAATGTAGTGTGTGTATATTAAAGCCTATGAGCAGTCAGCGTGAAAGCTTTACATCGATTTTCTTTTAACATTTCAGGAAGCAGGATCACCAAAGCCTCAGAGAAAAAAAAATGTATTCCTCCTTAATAAATCATTCACTCAAATCAAGGGTGTTTTTTTTTCTTTATCTACAAAGGGGTGTAATAGACAAGCGTTTCATTTGCTCTATCAGTCATTATCTTGACAGTGGCAGATGAGTGTGAAGCAAGGGCACACATTTGTTGCCCCTTTTCTTTAATATGCAGTTATAAGATGGCTCTGTTTTATATTGTGCTTTTAAACCATAAAAGTGTATATGCGAACCTTTTGATGAAGATTTAAAAAAAAAAATCATACGTGTCGCTCAGCTCATTCAGAAAAAAAGCAATTGTCAAGAAAATTTCATCCCCCCAAAAAGAACACATTAACTTCCTCCTGTCCTTTTCTAAACAGTGACTTTTTATGTCACAAAGAGATATACGATTTCAATATTTGAATCTGCTTATAAGTAGATCAGAAAAATCCAAGCATCTTTTTGAATATTTTAAAGACCTCATGTAATATTTTAAACGCCAGATCAACCGACGCATGCGTATTTCCGAGCATCCGAAGTATAAAGCACAACACTCCTTCTGCTATTATTTCCATTGCCAATATAGCTTTTCCTGAATTAACAAAACCTCACTATGTCTGATTTTGTTGATAGTAAAGATATAAAGAAAGAATATAGAGAAGATCACCAAAGTAGTGATTGCAAAATAAAGGTACTAAAAATTCCAAAGATAAAAGGACAGAACAAATACAAAGTATTTTATAAAATATGCAAATGCAACAGGGATTTACCTGACAGATCACCGGAATACAAAATGGCAAAAGAAGAAAAAGTGTTACCAGAGAGCCAGGATGGAATTAAAGGAATAGAGATTCATAGTAAAGAAGAGTGTTCGTTTACAATAAATCCGATTCAACGAGAAGGATACAAGGTTTTCATTATACAAGTAGAGTGCTACTGTGGGGAGATTGCAAGAAGGACTGCTGCCAGGTGATTGATCAAAAATAAGACTGTAAAATCACTTTTAAGAAAGAGAAAAAAATATTTGAAACATTTCAACAGAATACGTATATTATTTTATTGTACAATTAAAAGATAATTATTTTGTGGGTTGATACAAATTATTATCCAAAAAAGCTAGATTTAATACAATTCTAATAAAAAAGAAACATTTCTTGCTAGATTTTGTTGGCATTTCTAAGAAGAATCTTAATTAACAATCTTAATTAATAGAAATGTGATTTTAGCTTCAATAAAACACGTGAGATACATAAATCTTGTGTTTTTGTTTAATATGGTTCTAAAATTATTTTTTTTAATTGTGTGGTAAAAATGTTATCACCAAATTTATTTCTCTGGTATTTGTTGTGCATAGGTATTTGAAATAACCCCATCGAATAATAACTACTAAGAAAGAAAACATTGTAGTTATTCACACCAGATTAAATAAAAGTCAAGTTTAAACATATCAAATATTATCAGATATCATATCTCAACAATAACCCCTTTGAATGCTGGTGATTTAAATTTCAAGCGTCAAAGCTAAATTTTGCGCCACAGGTAAAGCTTTCTGTATATACAGTACTTGCACACTTGTACAGAATTAAATCTTTTAAAGTATTCAAATAAATTCTTAAATAAGCTACACGTATTGTACGTATAAATATCTGATAAATATTACTTTACAAATAAAAGAAATATCCATAGAGGATATTTATTGACTTCAAATGTTACAAATGACGTACGGTATGATAAGAAACTCAATAAATGGTACATGTATATCTCTACCTATCCAAGGGGACTTCATGGTTGCTTTTTTAAAATTTCAACATATTCTTACAGAAAATTATATCGATTACGCTATTCACACGCCAACATAGAGAGTCACGCTCATATAAAGCACCACAATAAGCTCTATTTTAAGAACAAAAAATCCCAATATGCATGACCGACAAGAGGTACAAGACAAAACCCAATTTATTACATCAGACTTATAAACTAACACATGATCAATAAAAACATAATCATGGAAATTTTGTCTTAGCACTATATAAGGGCAAAATCCAAATTCAAGAATTAGTAAACTTGTCTACACTGCAAAGATGAACAAGAACGATATATCAGAAATCGAATTAATATCAGGAAGCGATGGTGTTGAAGGAGAAAAACACTATAGCGATACGTGTTGTCCAGTTATGACGAATGGTATCTACACTAAAGGTTCAGTGCCTATTGCAAAAGTCGTTGGCTACTTCAGAAACTGTAACTGTGGCAAATTTAATAAAAAGCAATGCGAAGAAGTTTTGGCACAATTTTACAGATCTTCAGTACCATTACCAACTGAAGGCGTCGACATACACAGAAATAGTAAATGTTATTATTCCAAAGAACCAAAAGTTGTATACACCACGGAAAAAGGAAAGCAAGGAAAAGAGAACGAAATACAGAGGAAGGTCTTTGTCTATATTCTGCACTGTGAATGCAAAAGACGACCAAAGACGAGTCACTATTTACGATAATGGAAGTCTAAGGACAAATCAAGAAAGGTAAGTTTGGATTGAAACAACGATAGATGGGTAATTTACTTTTGGAATATCAGTTGGCTTCTAATGAAAGATTAGAGTTTAAAAGAAGAGCACATCATTATTATGAAAAAATACTACAAATTTATCCACCTTGATTATATGTTCATAAGCCATATAATCGATAAACAACTGGAGCAAAATCTTTCATGACTTTGCCGTGATATCAGAATACTTTGTTGTGTACATGCAAGTGAACCCTCAATGAGAAATAGACTTTATCGTGTTTAAAAGTCTCTCTTGATTGAGTATATACATGTATTTATTTATTATCTGTATTTTCACTCAAACTTACAAAATCAATAAGAGAATGCTCAATTAAATTTAAAATTAGAAAATCATTGTAAATCAAAAACATTTCAATGGAAGGTTGGGGTTGGCAAACCTCAAAATTTTGTTAAGAAAAAAATATAACCAAGGGCCGATTTCTCGTTAATGTGGAATATCTTTTACAGTTTTTTGTATTTATAGCTCAAAGAAATCCAAATTATTAAAGATAACTTTATATTATTTTAATAATTTTTACCTAAATACGACATACACTAATATTATGATCTGTTTAAAATTCAATTTCCTTAAAGCATTGGGTTCGTGATTATCATAAGCAACCAATGAAAACTCGGCATCTGCCCTTAAAGAACAATCAACCTTTGAATACAAAGTATTTTGGTTATTTTTTTCAGTATCGAACTATAAAACTTTCCTTGGCTGACAATCTATAATTTTATTCCTGTTCTTGGCATTATGTGGTACTTTTGGCGTAAAATTGATTAAAATCCTTTGATTTTTATTACTTTATATAATGTCATGTGTTTCCAAAATTTAGAGCTTTCTCGACTCCCCCGAAAAAGAGCGTTAATAACTTTAATAACTGCAAGGTACAGGTAATATTACATATTAGTAATGCAATAAAGCACAGTGTTATACATCAGCGAGCTCTTGCATAACATATACATTAATGACGTTCCTTTGACCGGAAGTTTAAATGTTAAAACAGTGATATACTAAAATTGTGCAAAGATTGGTTAAACACTTAATCTAAACCAGAAGTCTCTGTCAAGACCGTAGCTCTACTCGTTTATACACAAAAACAAAGGTAGAGAAAAGTAGCAGCTGGACTTGAAACTTTAAAATAGCAATTAAAAGAAAAATGGTCTTGCAACTTATCAAAATAAATGCACAGAATAATGTATCTTAGTATAGCCTACTTGTGTGCCAAAATATACTGAAATCAGACAAAAACCGTAGGAGGAGTAGCATTTTGAAAGAATTTCACAGAAATTTCTATTTGTAGTATCCATGGCAACTTCGTTTATCGAAATACAAAACCGATGCACAGATTTATGTACCTTAGTACATGTATAGCCTACTTGTGTGCCAAGTTTAAATGAAATCAGACCAAAACTGTAGCAGAAGTAGCATTTTGAAAGAATTTCACAGAAATTTCTATTTCTAGTAACCATGGCATACACCGTTCATCGAAATCAAAAACCGATGCACAGAATTATGTATATTAGTGTAGTCTACTTGTGTGCCAAGTTATATTGAAATGGGATCAAAACTGTAGGGGGTGTAGCATTTTGAAAAATTGTTTACAACTACAGACAGACGAACGGACGACGGACGCATTACTATCGCAAAGCTCTCCTGGTCTCTGACCAATTTGTTGTTTTTAGTCAACCAATCAGAAAGTTGGAACTCTTCAATTTTAAAAATATATTTATTACTTTGCTATTTATGGTGAATATTTTGACACTCGTTAAAACGTGCCAAGTTTAATTGAAACAATGATTGTCAATTTCTACATGTCATTGATATTAATATCCGTCAAATATTATATGAGTACCACTTTCTAACTGCAAAATGCAACATTTTTCATATTTTTGCAATGCTGAACTCATAAATAACGTGAACTATGATTCGTGTTGTTTCGCATCGCAACTTTGTAATGTGGCCAAAAAAATGACCCATGCAAAAAAAGTCCCCTACCGGTGAAACCGGGGGCTTAGGGTTTTTTTTGGTCCGTCCGTCCGTCTGTCTGTCCCGCTTGGTTTTCCCATTTTTTTTAAAAGCTTGCAGATATTAGTGAATTTTGGTATGTGGGGTTTTTTAAAGAGTTACAGATAAAGTTTAAATTTTACTTTGCTTGATTGATTTTTGACAGAATTATGGGATTTTTTAAAATTTTTCATAATCGCTTAATTAAATGGATTCAAACTCACTTCCGATTGTGACAAAAATATGAAGCGAGGAAAAGATGTTGGAGAAATGAGTTGCATTTTCGTCTTAAATGTTATTATTTTATTGGTTTTAAGGCATTTACAACTTGAAAATCTTTCCTTTTACCTTGGACATGACTTTTGAAATTTTAAAAATAACATCCTAATGAAAAAGGGGAACCCGGTAGGGGACATGTATTGCTTATGCAATACTCTCAGAATGCTTGGTACATACGAAGATTTTCATCAAGTTCCCACGGGTATAAAAAAAATAAGTCCCCGTTGGTTTCCGATGATGTTACAATGCATAAAAGCATTGTACCAAAAACCTTAATCATTGCAGTAATCAACACATTTAATAAGAGGAACATCTATCATTCTTTAAAATTTTATCATATCAACAAGCAATGAGGTATACAAATGCAAAGGGCACACACTAATAATACCATGAAACAATTAATGAAAAACCGTATAGAATGCACAAGAAAAAAATCAGTTTCACCAGCTATAACCAATTTTAAAAATAATTCTTAATTACAAATAGATATCTCATTTTATGAAGTAAAAGAAAAATCCTTTTCATATATTTAAACCTTTCCTATACTTTTAACTTATGATATTAATTAAGACATACCAAGTCTGCTGGCCAAGCTTTACTGTACCATCCTCCAGCATAGTGTACTTTACAAAAAAAAGCATTCATCTTCCTCAGCATCTTTATGTGCTTATCGTGGTTGATGACCTGCTTAAGTGTCTGATAGTAACTGTCACTAGACACAATCCACGACATCCCGTATGACTGCTCACCATTAGCACATCTTCTGGTTACCACTTCCCAAAACAAACATAGTCATGGGTTTGGGACCCAACAAAACAAAACTAATTATTAAATCCAGAAAAAACCAGATTCCACCAAACTATAAAATTATTTATGTTCTGTATACAGATTAATCCCAGATACCTGAAAAAAAAAAAAAAAAAAAAAAAACAAAAAAAAAATAATAAAAAAGCGAAGGCATAGTGTTTATAATATAATTTTTTTTTTTAAAAAAAAAAAAAAAAAAAATATTTTTCCTGGATACATTATCGATTTTCCTACATTAATTTTTAATTAATTAATAAAAAAAACCGTGGGGCTGGTCAAACCGCCCTTGGATAAAAAGTATAGTCAACCACACAAACTTAGTAGCAGCGTCAAGTGGAAACAATGGGCAAATGAAGGTTGACAAATGGAAATCTATTAGCAACCATCTTTTAATGCCTATGAACATGTTTTGAGGTCTTTCCACGGTGTGAACATGGCCAGCTAAATAAACCCTAGAGACTGGATGCAGCAAGGTCATTATCCAATTAAATCTATTTTCTTTTTTTTTAACTTAAACATTCCAAAAATTTCCATTTTTTTCCCTTCTAGGCTCTAGATGCCACAAGATGGTAAAAGATGTTGTGGAGAGTCCCTATCTCCTTAGAGATCTTCCAAAATTTTCATCTGTTTCCCAGACATATGGACTTGAAGTTTTTCCTCTGTGGTGTATCATTTTGCACCAAAGAGTACACATTTCTTTTACATGCCAATGCTTGCAAGGTTTTTAGCCTTTTTTAAACATTCATAGTTCTATAGATTAAAATAAAAAAAATCTTTAGAAATTTTATATTATTCATTTTCAACAGGTTGTGTATTGCTGCATTTCATTACAATGAAAACGGAACGAGACGTCAGTAAATAACAAGAGAGGGTGAACTACAGTGGAGTGTTTTCTACCCAAAGGCAAAAAAAGGACAGGAATGTGTAGTAAAACCTCGCAGAGTGCCTGCAACGTTTGGTAAATAATTAAAAAGAAGTGACTAACAAATGCTTTAGCATAATTTCACATATATAAATATCTAATGAATCTATAATGAAATACTAAAACAATCACTAAGTCTTTCATGTATTTGCTTTCCTTAAAAGATTTTCATTCTTCTACTAGTATTCTCTTGATTCCACAGAATATGTCGGAAAATTGCTGGAAAAGATTTTTGTTAGAAGAAGGCACCATCCTTCCTTAAAATTTGCCTAAGATGATTTTGTGTTTGGTCATAAAGCTGAAGAACCACGTCCACTAACTCAATAGTATGAAGACTTTGACAAAAATGAACTGATTAACAAAAAACATCTAGATAAACAGATAAATTTGGTGGGAATGTGAAAGTTTAAAATATGTTGTGTTTCAAAATGGAAATGTGTTGTGTTTCAAAAAAGATTGATAGGTGGCATCATAACATTATTTTCATAAACGTGGATATTTGAAACCAGCATCGACTCAATGGAAATGTCTGTCTTTTTTGGGAAAACCCACAAGCAGGGATAATTTTTCGTTTTTTTCCCTAGGATATGCCAACCCAACGAGTGAAATCTTCTGTGGGCCCAAAGTATATATAAATCTTTAATAAAAAATTTAAACCCATAAGGAAAATCCTATATCATAATTTACTTGACATGTTTCAAGGAAAAAATCAAAAACTTTTATAAGAAAAGTTATATGTATACATTATCTTACTCATGTGTTCCTCTTTGTCATCAAGGGGCCCATAAGGTCTACAAACACATACATGGAGATTTCCCAGGACGTCAACCTTGAGGCAATTTCCCTGAAACCAATCATGTTCTGTGCTACACTTTAACTTTTTTTTACTTTTTTCCAAAATGGGTGCAATTTCATGGCAGCATAAACATCCTTCATTTGTTTCCATTATTTGGCACCTTTCACAGACACACCTTGTAATGTAAATCAAATTATATATTTACTTTCATATATAAAATATATATATATTACACATGTAATAATGTTGATAATGAATGGGTGAACAAAAGTTTCATTTCTAAATATAAACTTAAACTAGTAAAATATTTGTTTAATTTTCATAATTTTAAATTCTCTCTGCGGGTTCCAATTACAGCTCTGCATTATCCTCCTCCAAATCACCTCCCTCTGAATCTTCAGATTCACTCCTATTGCTGTTTTGGGTTTTGATTTAATAAGGGCTCAAAATTAAAGGGTCTTATTTTTCAGGAGCAAGAAAAAATCTATCTGACGAGGCTTCTTTCATTGTTTTGTTTAAAAAAGCGAGAATTTGCAGGAAGCTCACCTCTGACGTAAAAATCGCCCACCTGACTCTTATCATTAATTGTCGGCTTTTTTGGAGAACTGCATAGGTTGGTATTTAAAGATTACTACATCCAGCTGTGCTTTGTTATCTGATGCTTGTTTAACAGATTCAGTGTGAGAATCTACTTAGGAATGCTTGGACTTTAATCAGACAAAATATTTTTTATGTCCTGTGTCCTTTAAGTCAAAATATCAATAATGTTTTATAGAATTGTTTAATTTCCTCTTAAATGAAACTCTTTATTTGCACATGACAGCAGATTGTCATTGATAGGCAATTAGGAAACATTTCATTTTGATTTTCAAATACCAAGTGTTTTACCATTTACATTTTGACTTATCCCAAAATACCTAGTTTACTCAGGTGACCGTTTTCTATCTGTTTTTGTGTATGTGTATTAATATTTAAAAATTTTCATTAATCTTTTTGTCTGAAACCACCGAACTAATTCAACCAGTTAAGGCACAAAGCATCTATCGATGAAGAGAAATACGAATTGTGAATTTTATTAGTTTTTACCTCTTGGTTAACGAGGGATGGGGCAAAAACCACTGAAATTAATCAAATCTTTTCACTTTTACTCAAAGATGTTCAACATCTCTGTTTAATAAAATGGAACTAGTGCTTGACCAGTGGAAGTGTCCCTATGGTAAAGTTGCCTTAATATTAAGGAAAATTATTATTTACAAAGAAATTGACGAAAATTAAATAAACGATTAACAAATGCATAATTATCGAAAACAATAAACCTTGTGATACTCCACTTAAATATTCCCCCTTCCGTTGAAGCCTAAAAACAGAAATTTGAAGAATTCCATTCCTCTGTCCCCCCTTTTTATGTTGAGTCACCCAGGGGCTAGCGAAGGCCGGCCCCTGGGTATGGCCCCTCATGACGGGCGTATATTAAAGTGTATCTGTTTGCAGTAGGACTGATCAAACGCGATTCTTAGTTAGGGCAGTCTTAACCAGTTTACTGAACATAACGACTTTATTCTCGTATATGTATTATGTTTTCTTTATCCATTAATAGTATATTGTGACTTTTTTTTTTAAAAAATTTTTATCGATTTTATTAAGAAAAGTATTATTATAAATTAGTTTTTATTATAAGAAAAATTGTTTTACTGTTGGATTGTTTTTAAATTTATTTCCCTTAAACCTTCTCCTTTGAAAGAAAAAATTTTGGCATTAAGAGCGAATGCTTTGAAAATTTTTAAAATTACAATACTCAATGACAAAAAAACCAAGAAAAAAAATTAAAAATTTAATATTAAACACTATGGCCAAGATAGGAATAGGAAAATTTCACTTTTTACCTCTAAAAATCTGGCTAATCTTCTGAGAAACACCCTTCTTTAATAGCCATTCATAAACATCATCTGCAGATGACTCCACATTCATCACCATATCTGCTAAAAATAAAGTAGTGATTTTTTTTTTATTATGCACCTAGTGAATTTTTTTTATATTCAACAGACTAATCAGGACACAAGTTTCTACATGTGCAGTATAAGAATACAAATAGAAAACTTACCCGTTTTTGGTTTTGTAGTTCAGATATATGGCAAACTGGACCGTGTTCCTGATTAATGATGCTGGGTCATGTCCAGCACTTCTTATTTCCCCATAAGTCTTTGCAAGGTAAACGCTAAATTTATCTGCCTCCTCTTCTGAATAATCACTGGTAGTTGCTTCTGGTTCTACTCGGAAAAATTAAAATGTTTGCGGCTCTTTGCAATGGATTTGTTACCTTGTGTTCTATTGTAGGAACCCTATGTCATAAATTAATGAAACTTCTATATAGATTTAACCAACACTATCTAATAAATTTATGGACAAATTGGAGTAACTACACAAATTTATCTCATTCAATTTAAAAGACCCATTTCATTGCCTGGTGTAGGAAGGCGCCAATCCAAAAACTTTCAATAAAAAATTGCCATATTATATATAAAATCCTACGGAAAAGTATTATTCCCTTTTGTTGATTGGAAGTGAAAATTCTCAAATAGTTTTATAGTAATCCTTAAATTTTGGTGTGTATGCTTTGCTAAACAGGTCCGGCACAATTTCTTGATTAAACTTTTATCTTTTTGCTATATAGGTTTATTAAGCTATTCAGAATAGCTTGATTAAGCTATTTTCTCAGACTTTTTTTTCAAATGTGATATTTTTTCAACATGTGCAAAAAATCGCAACTAGGTGCAGTGGAAATATTAAACTTTGTTTCTTCTGAATACAATGCATGTGAAAATCACTCACCAAATTACGTCTCCTTAGAGACTTTTTATAGAGTTTTAACAGTTTTGGGCTATTGATAGTGCCACACAGTTATTTCTTGAATGAAATTATAAAGGAGGTCAGTTATGGCCAACAGGATAATTGATTAGTAACAGTTCAGCACAATGAGAAGCAATCATACTTACCCATGCCTCACCGCACGCACAGCTACTCAAACAATGGAAATTCATATTTTGCTTAAAGTATTCAACAGCAACAATGTAAGAACTTTCTATGATTTAGGGTGTATTTTTGAAAGTCCATAGTACATATATGAATAGTCAAATACTTGCAACTTTTTGTTTATTTCTTACAAAAAAACGTTTTTGTGAAAAACTGCATATAAATAGCTTTATCAAGCTATTTTGAATAGCTAAATAAAGCTATAAAGCTTTTTAAAGCTATATAGCTTATTAAGAGATTGTGCTGGACCTGCTAAGTATGAATTTTAAAACGTTTTATATACATGGGGTTGAAATCCAACAAATGGCAGCTGCCTTGGCAGAGGCGGCGCACTGGACTATGTTAAAGGTTTTGATCCTAAAACTTTCCCCAAAAATGTACCAGTCATAAACGTTTGGTACATGCACGGGATGGCTGGCGGTTTTTACAATTACAATACACTTTTTTTAAAATATAGTTTTTATTTACAAAAATTTACAAATACACGCGACATGGCTAATGGGTACTGCTGGATGGCATACATAGCATTGGTGATTAGCTGGCCTAAATAAATGGGGCCTATAAAATAAAACAAAGTCAGATACAAACATAATATAATTATACATATAATTGCTCATACTTGTACATTTTGCTGTACATTTACTTGGTGCTTTTTCTGTATTACACTTTATTAGTTGCATTTTACTGCACTGAACTTATATTTCACTTCACTTTACTTCATAGAACATTTACGTTCACACATAAACTAAATGTTTATTGTAGATAACCACTTTAAGACGAATACTATACGCCATACTTTATACATACAACACTACATCTACATTATACATATACTCATATCTTTTAAATTTTACTTATAACACACATACTTTCCATGAGCAAATACTTCTTTGAATCTAACTTACAAATGAAATTATCAAACCCCCTTTCAGGAATAAAATACCGCCAATAAATCATACAGTTAACGATAATCAATAAAATACACTTACCCATAATAGGTGGACCTCTGGTCATGAAATATTAAAACATTAAACAAAAAAAAATGTAAAAGTTTAGCAGTCTTAGACACTTTGCTCTCTCCAATTGCTACGCTCAATCTGATTTTTCAACTCACAGGATTTAAATCACCAGGTAAAACCTGCTTAACAAGCTTAAAAGTATGGTAAACATATGGGCAAATAATATTGGTTTATAGAATTTAGATAAAAACATATGGAAATCAAATACGGACATCAATTGTGACAGTACACTAGGAAGCATTTTTTTCCTTGTTTTAAAATGACTTACACGGTTTCTCTAAGTATACTGACACGCAGCAAGCAGTAATTTACAAATGTTTGAATTCTTATCTTATGGCTTTCAAAATTGAATAAAGTAAGGCTAAATTCACTTTTCAGATCATCAGAGATTTGATAAAAAATGTGAAATGTTTATCTGTTTTCTTTACGAGGAAAAATATGATTATTTAAATACCCCCTTCGAGCCATTCAAGTAAACCGTGCAAGACTGCCCTAAAAAACAATTGTAGCTTTAATTTCTACATACAATAGGTTCATTAATATCGAAATCTCAGCGAAGAAAAAAAATATAAAATCCCACCCCGTCATGTGTAAGTACACAGATTATTTCTCTTTTTTTACTTGGATCAATGATGACTGGGCTCCTGCTGCTTACTTTTTTGAAATGGGGGGGGTAGCCCCCGATTCTTCCTTTACATCTACACCGGTTGTTCATCCTGCATCCTTTTGTTCTTTCTTTGATGACTTTGGTCCTTTATTTTGGGGTTAAGAAACCCCGGGCTCGTCACTCCCACTTAAGTTCAGCAAATCAGATGCTGTGTCCAAAAACGGAGGTGTATGCATGAAAGGGGTCGATGTTCTTGGGCGATAGGGAAACAGCAAGTCCACACTTGGTTCTGTAGACAAACCAGAGCTTAATGGTGTTACGTGTGTCATGTCACTACTAGCAGTTGTAGGCATGCGAGAGCTTGGTGGCGTGGCAGCCAGGCTAGTGGGGATCTGAGAAAAGAAGCAAATCATGAAATCATACTTCTCCTCATATGCTTACTTTCCAATATGTAGGTTTTTTTTTCACATTTGATTCTCTTAAACTGATAATTTCAAAACAAAATTTATATAATTACCTGCAGTCCTCACTTGACCCATTGTCGACTTCAGGTACGCAAGTATCATGCATGTCTGCTATTGAACATTGACCCAATATTGAGCCATCTTAGTCTGTAGAAAGATGCTCCCTGGACATCACAGAACGAGGGACATCAACAAGTTGATCCTCCGGGGCCGTGACCTGTGCTGGCAGCCAGGCTATTGGTGATCTGCAGAAAAGATTTTTTAAGAGACATTTCTAGTAAAATTAGCAAAATAATTGAGTCTGTAAAATAAGATTTTATAGGTTCATACAATTATTTAATATAAGACGCTATGCAATGTAACATTTCACATTTCCAAAACAGCGTAATTTTGAAAATAAAAAATGAATATTTTTTTATGAATGACTTTGGCTTATAAAATTGTTTGAATATACCTAACCTGTAAAGCGTTTTATTTTTGTGTCTCAAATTTATTAGTTTATGTAGAAAATTAATAAAATATTTTTTCATAAGCCACCCTTAATTTACACCTGACTGAAAACTTGGCCTTATACGCTAAAGACTTCGTCCACTCCTTTACAAGCATCCTTGCCGGTTCCTCTCCACTCTGAGCATTATATAATATCAGCCCTGCCACAATAAGAGACCATAACCATGCATATAAGGTAAAGCATTCCACAGTTTCTTTTATTTCGAATTGGATGAAGTTGTTCAGGTTTGCCATTTCTGCGTCTGATGGTAAATTTTCCGAGACTTTTCCATAGAGTTTTTATTGCATTGATGGCTTGTACCAATTGTGCTTACATTTGTCTTTCCGTAGGCTTCATCTCCTTCTTCACACCTACAGGGGAATATACTGTAATTAGTCAAACTGTGAGTAGTATAGAGCGTCTTGGTGGGTGGGTCAAATGAGTGCACTTTTTTTCGTTAAGTCCATAAGAATGATCGAGAAGGATCTAGATTGTGTCCATGCAGAGGCAGTGCATGGAGCTCATACGCATTATA
>NW_026938821.1:0-8930 GCF_032062105.1 Saccostrea cuccullata
AGGAATTTAACAGAAATTTAAATATTTTGCAACCATGCCAACACCATTCCTCGAAATGAAAAACAAATGCATTAAATTATATATCGTAGTGCTGTTTAAATGTGCTCCAAATTATATTGAAATTAGACCAGAATGTAGTAGGAGTAGCTTTTTAAAGGACTTTAACAGTAATTTAATGTGCCAATTTATACTGAAATCAGACCAAAACTGTTGAAGTAGCATTTTGAAAAATTGTTTACAGACAGATGGACGGACGACGGACATCTTACTTTCGCATAGGCTTTTCTGGTATTGGTCGAGGTTTAGAATCATCAAATCTTGAAAAGATAATGCTTTTTGGGCCTTTAAACATTATCATTAAAAATGATTATAGTGACCTACTTAAGAAATTTTGCAAGCATTTGTTTTCAAATTGTTAAAAAGGAAAATTTTTGATTATTTTAAGACTTAAATAATCATTTAAGGTATTTAGGTCCTTGGACAATGTCTACTAGAAAGTAAGTTATCGTGACATTTTTTGATAATTTTGGCAATCTCAGGTAATTATCGGCTTATAATCATTAAATGTTGTAATATTGCATCTTATGTTTTCGGAAAACTTGAGTCTACCAAGGAAACCAAAAAAGCCGATCAGATTTTTTTTCTTTTTCTGCCTTAACGTTTTTTTTTTGTGCAAAAAATTAAGTACTTATGTGATTATTTAATCGCTCGCCCCTTATTCAAATACGACTGGTTATTTTTTTTTTAAAATTAGAAATTCTTAATATTTACTCTTTGAATACATTTACGTATTGCAGGTGAAACAAGTGCTGGGAAGACATCATTAAAAAAGCCTTCTTGGGGAAAAGATATTTGAAGTTAGCAATGTAGCATGCACAAGCAAAATTTACAGAATTCGTAGTTCTGATAAGTTAGCATGCAAATACTACACAAAACAAGATGAACTGAAAATAGAGGTTTACGTTAAGATCAAGGAATTGAAAAAGTCATAAAGAGAGGCACTGACGTTGGGTCAATGAATGAAAAGGATCAAAAGAGTATCTACTTTTTTGACATTTATGCCATTTTCAGATCTCGAGGTAAGTGTTTAAGAAGGAACAGGACCTTGAGCTGAAAAAATTCGATTTCATTAAATTTTCGTATTTTTTTTTTTCATTACTAATTTGATATGTAATTAACATATTAAAACGGTCCTGTGACATTTTAAAAAAAATATCGCCTTACAAATATCGCCCTGTAAAGTGTCTGTATGTAGTTTAGATACTTCATGTTTATTGGCCTGAAAGGGAGTCCATTTAAAAGTTCATTAATTTATACATTCATTGTGTAAAACTTTCATTTCATTTCCGGGTGATATTTCAAGAAGCTTTTGCAATTAAATTTTTTACTTTATGTTCCAACATCATTTGTGTTTGATATGTTTAGGGCGAGTGATCCTTGTCGATACCCCCGGAATTGGAGAGAGTGGGAAGACAAGATTCTTTTGGATATTTTACCTGATGCAGTCTCATTTATATTTGTTGTAAATGCAAGGAATGCTGGTGGTGACAAAAGGGGGGGGAAATCTTTTTTTTTTATATCTTTTCTAATCAAAGACCAAAGACCAAATGCAAATGCTACTTTACACTTCCTCTGTTAAGATACACACCGTAAAGTTACAATCTCGTGAGATTTAGCCTATCGTGTCTTTGTATATGCAAAAAAAATAGTAAAGAGTCATATATAATATAGTTATATGTCTTGACTCCTAATTCTGAATTTGATAAAGTAAAAATAAAATAGATATTTTATTCACCATAAATTTAAACCCCCGTTTGATTTACTTCACTGGCGTATAATCCTCGATTTCGAATCTACATGGAAATGTCTGGTTAGTAAGATTGCATTCCTCAAAGGACTATTCGTTTAGTCATTCGAAATTTTGTGTACCAACTTAAAATTTTCTTTCAAGGGGGGGACTTATTTAATTGTGTAAAACCCTCAATAGCTAAACTCATGAGTAATACTATATTATACAATATATGTAAGAAACACAAAATTCTACCGTCTTGTTACCAGAGGGGGCATCTCAAAATGCAAAAAAAATTAGAAAATTTTACTAATTTTATAGAGTATTACAAAAATTACGTATTCAATGGATTCACATAAAACATAATAAAAATATTAGAGATATTTCAAATTTCTATGTTTTAAATTTCAAGAGTCCATATTAATTATTTTTTCTTTAATAATATTTTTATTACCCGTATCTTTAAATGCTACAGATTATCATAACGTCAAAAACACACTGCAACGACGTCAACCTACCTATTAATTGCAAAATCGGATGAAAAATCAGTTATATCAAATTGTACCTGCATTTTTATACCTATAATTTCTTAATTTTGTTTAATTTTGATAATTCCCCCGGTAATCAAAAAAAGTTGCATTAAAACATTAAATACGCTTCATTTTACTATGAAGCGCAAAAAATTCGCAATGGAAACTATAGTTGGCCCCCTTAAACATAAAGCAAATCAAACCAGAAGAATATCTCAAATATAAAGTAGGTCATTTAAATATGAAAATAAATACTATTTGTTTTTTTTTTTATTCACAACAATAACAATACATTTAAATGAATTTGATAACAATAATAGTATTTAATATGACTTGTAGAAGAAAGGTTCGATACACAAAAGAAAGAGGATAAAAATCAATACTTGTGAAATAATGAAAAAGAAAAAAAAAAAAAATATATATCACAGCTATTGGCTTTGTCTTGCATGTATAATAACTGCATCTAATTTCTTTTCTATGCTTGATAAAAATTAAAAAAAAAGTTTATAAGTACATAGGCATTTATATTTTAAAAGGTTTTATAAGACATGCAAAGGACAACTATGATATATCATTCAAATATATTTTCTTTATTAACTAAGAGCATATGCGAAAATAATTTATTCATCTTTGATAAGAAAAACTTAATTTTATCAAATGTATTTTTCAGTTAATATATTTTACAGTTACTAGAAATTCTACATCCATCAATGAAAATCGTGAGAAAAAGCCATGCTTTGATCATAAAAAATTTTTTTTTACCAATCAATGGGATATTGTGGAGGACGATACTGATGAAGATGAAGGGGAAGAAAATGTAGAGAGTGGAAAGCAAAGAACTGGAGAATAATAAGGAAAAATTGACCGAAGGATGGCCAGAAATTAATGAAGAAAACATTTTTAGGGGCACTTAAAGCAGGTTTCTTCTTTTGGCACTAAACTATTCTCGCTCTTTTAAGTTTGAGAGAAAAAGGAAAAACACGATTTTGAAAAGTTTGTCTTGATAACTGATATAGATTATCTTGAAAGAGATATAAACTTGCATTTCAGAGCTTTATAATTTTCAGAAGTATCATAACTGATATAGATTATCTTGAAAAAGATATTTTCTTTAATTTTAAAGCTTTATGAAGTTTCATTAGTTCTATGTTTCAAGCTATGAAGCTACATTATAGAGGTTGAATCTTTAGCATCAAAAAGATTTCTATATTTATTTGTATTAATTTTTAGGTTTTGAGCAAAAGGGAAAATGAATATTCTTCGGAATTCAAAAGATTTCAAGAGTCTCTGCACAGAAATGTTAAAAGAAATAACCACAAACGCCTAAAAAATCATTTTAAGTAACGTGATTTTTTTTTCTTTCACATATCAAGTAAGAAATAAACGCATTTAAAATGTATAATAAGCAATTAACATTCAAATGTTATGTATACTTGTTTCCATTGAAAGATACAGCTAAGGATAGGATATTTAGTTAACAACACTTTAATCTTTTTTAACCCTTCTTTATTTTTTAAAACCCAAAAGCTCGTCAGATTCTATACAGTATATAGACATGATAAAGAGTACAGAATAAATATTATATACAAAAATACACAAAAATTAACCCGACAGTAATTTTTTTCCTGGTGTTTTCATAAAACAAGCTATATTGTTATATGCAAGAAGCTGCATAAAGGGCTTTTTGGTATTTCAAACTTTCTCATTAAATGTCTCAATAGAGTAACGTTGATATTTTACTTTATATTCTACCCTGATGTAACATATTATTGAGTTTTTTTTTAAAAAAGTGAGAAATGAATGGAAAAAGAACTTTACGGGAGATGACGACATACATAAAATATTCACAAGATGTGTAAATCAATAAATTTTTATTATAGCTGTTTTTTTAAGTAAAAAGTAAGGTTTAACAACTTATCTGTATAATGTTTTTGCTAATACATGTATATTTTCATTTTTTAATCTGGATATAATACACCCTGTGCACCATCATTGTTAAAACAAAAACATGTTTTTCCCTAGTTTCGTTTGAAAATAATATACTATTTAACTGAATATTTAAGAATCATCAGGTAATATATGTCATATAAAAAACCTCTAGTGGCTTAATTGTAAATTGTACTTTTCATCAGGTTTTTGGAGAAATTATGCAAAATGCTGAGGCCGGAACTCTTGCTTGTTTGGCATTTCTGTCAATGAGTGAATCTGACAAACGTAAGGAAATCAAAAAAGTAGGACTATGATAAGACTTGGAAGGCACTTGTGAAACGGTTAGTATCAGTAAACCTGGAGGGTCCTACATTTAGATTCTTCATTTTAAAAGCAATATTAGCTTAATTTTTTTGAATTTTATTTTGCTATTGAAATGTGTTATTTTGGTAAATTTGTAATGAATTTGAAGCTTTTTTTTTTTCAATAAGACATAAATAAAGTATAAAATTTTTTTAAACAAAGACCCACAAATTAAAATATTTAGTATTATATAAGAAAACAATATTATATATAGAAACTAATGTAATTTTGTTTGATCATTAGAGCTTGCAAATAGTTCTTCTATTACAAATATGAAAACTTTTATTTTAGGTCAAATTTATTGTTCACCTGTGGAATATTTCCCTGGCATCTATTGCTTGTATTCTACAAATTATTTGTAAATACACACTTACCTCCCTTTGCTCAGGTAGTAGGTGACAAAATATCCGGTCATATATCATTATATAAGTAAAACATGAAAATGAAAACGTATGTTTTTATACAATTGTATTGAAAGTTAGTCAGCCATGTTGTGACTTTAATTTGGCCTATGAGTGCAAGTCTTAAACCAATACTTAAAACAAACCTAAAGAGTTCTTAGCTAAGTCACTTTATATCTTGTTCAGTCAAGATAAGCTTTCAAATTCTGTTGAATACCTATCTTGACATGACGTGATAACTTTTATAGTCACGATACAAGATTAATCATCTCTTTTTGTCGAGATAGATATGCAAAAATACAATAGCTTATCTATCTACAATATAAAAGTCGGTGTGTAACGACAAACCTGAACGTTTTCGTCACTTGACGAGATAGTCATCTTGACTTGTCATGATATGCTATGTTGAAAAAACTGATGTGAATCTCATAAATATGCCACCATGTAAAATGATTATTATTTTAAATAAATCAAAATAATTCCATGTTCATGATGTGGCAAGTATTTAATGAAAATAGATGGCGACTTTTTTTCCCCATCAATCGAGGTTACGTTATTTTCAGTTATCTTGTTACTAGGTATCCATTATACACTTGATAAAATGAACTCTAACAAGGATGACCTCAGAATGAGTGATTGTCGTCTGCAAAGAATATTTAGGTTGTTGAAATTCCTATTAAATAAACTTACTGATCAGTAAGAAGTCTATTGGTTATAATTAAATTTACTAGAACTGATTCTGATGTAAACCCGTAAACAGGTAATAGCTAGATATTTGACAAAATAAAAAAGGGGAAATTGACAATTGAAGTCATTTCCATAGGCATACAATTGATTTATGTGGCTTTGCTCCGATTTTGTATTTTTTAATATACTTTGAGCTTTGATACTGTTTGCTATCTCCATATGAATTATTTTAATTCTATGATTATTTCATAAATCCAATTTCAAACGTCTTTTGAAATATCATTACTTTATTAATAGAAATATCAAGAATTTGTTGAAGACTGTAATTGTAAAGGGGATGGTTTCCCAGGAACTTTGGGATTCCCTTTCATTCTTCCTACGGAAAAGGGGAAACCTAAATCCATCTGGAAAAACAAGAATCGAAAATATCTCTTATTTATGGCTACATCAAGAAATACCCAGTAGAGTTGAAGCAGGCGTTTCAAGGTGGCTTTCAGATGACTACTGCAGTCTATTATGATGGACGCTGAAAATAGGATCGTGACCTGTGTAATGGAGATGAACATTCGGATTCAGAAATCTGGGCAGTAATTCTTGGAGACATGATTTCTTTTCAATTGCATAGTATTGCTGAAATATCTGTTGCTTTTGGCTTATTAAGTTTCTTTTTTCCAGTTGCTGCTTTGATTGGTGCCTTGTTTTTAATCGTGTTGTCCCCTCTAGTAGCTCTATTTGGCTTTGTTATGAGTGCAAAGTGGCATAAAACGCAAGTAGATAATTTATTTTCTCAGTGCGTCTATTGTATAAGTAGAGGGGATCTACAGGAAAAATTTAAAAATACGTTTGGTAAGGAGTACTTGAAAATAATCCATCGAGTTTTTTTTGAAGATATCCCAAAAGAAATAAACGCACTTCGCGTGACGTTAAAACATCTTGAAACAGAGCAACAGATCTTGAAAAATAAGGAAGATTCTCTAAAAATTCTTGGGAAAGAAATTGAGAAAATCAGGAAAGAAATGATTGAGATGCATGCTAGTCTCTCTGAGATAATTGACCAATGATTGGAGAAGTAATTTTCTTTAAAACATTTCGAGAATAAAAGGTCCATATTATATACTCATATACTTATACAAAATATAAGTTCTCTCATTTAAGGGGGGGGGGGATGAGGTTCTTTTTAAAAAGTCTGTTCATAAGACAGTTAAGTTTACATTGCAAACTTTAAGTGAAACAATTTCCTTCCAAGACTTGTCGCTCGTTTTGCCGACATCAGATTAAGAGAATTAAATGTAAGAGAGACGGGGAATCTAGATCAGAACAAATAACATCGGGTTTGGGAAAACCGTTATCTTCCTCTTTACTTCACTTCACATGACAATTTCATGATGTTGATTTATACACATCATTAATTTCTTTGATGAAATTGTGAAAATCTGACGGGATATATGGCATACCTTTCACTTGGAAAAGAGTAAGTGTAGTGAGCTTTGAATCCGAATTTTGAGGACAATCTAGGTGGACAGTGGAGCACCTTCGTGATTTTAAACTATCCTTCAAGCCGTAATGAAACATTGACTTTATGTGTTTCTTGATATTTGAAAGACTCAAGGAATAATATATAAGACTAATTTTCAACGATCTTCAACTTGGTTTCACTTTGGTGGATTTTTGTACATACTAAGTTTTTGATTCTTTTTACTGACTTTTCCTTCAATAAATTGTATCCCTTCGTAATAGAAGATTCGAGGGTAAATGTTTTTTTCTGTCTCTCTGTCCGCAAAGCTATTTAACCTTGTCCATAATTTTTTGGTGGATGGATCCATTGCTTTCGACTTCACAGGTGAATAACTTGTGACGCCTTTCATTGGGTATGCCAAATTTGACCTCGTTGGAGTATGACCCAATTTTACAAAATTTTTCCGAATTAACAATAACCACAATTTTTGTACAGTTAGCGCAAGGGCTTTCATACTGCACAAGCGTATTCATTGCAACAAATTCTTTCATTTGGTTTGAAATTATTTGACTTTGACCTTAAGTTTGATCCATTTTAAAACTTAAATGTTGACTATGACTTTGGACTGTTAGTATGTGCTGGGGCTTTCATATTTCACGGGCGTATTTCTCGTGAAGAAAACTTCTCTGGGGTACCAAAGTTTAGATCTCGGAGTTTGGCTTGCATTTGAGGAACTTCAACCCTTGCAATAGGTGGCAAAAAGGGGATAGTTTTCAAAAACACATTTTTTTTTTTTTTTTAATGTTCTTTTAATTACTTTTGATTTTCACATTTTTGTTATTTTGTGTTTTCAATTTTTATAATTCCTTTATTGTACTTCTGTAAAGCTTTTTAGATTAAATTCTTTTACATGTAAAACATATATACTCACAATCAATAGAAAACCCACCCATTTTAGAGTGAAAATTATATACGGGATATAACTATGTACAAAAAGTTAAGACATCTTTTACTTTGCTAAATCAGTTATTTAACAGTTGAAAGATTTTCATTTGATTACTGGATGTTGCTTTTTAGCCCTCCGCAGGTACATAAGGCTTCCCAGAGAATATTGAGTGTATCTCTGCATGAACTTCTCTGAACTACAAATGTATGACGTCATAATTGAAAAAGAGTAAGTCACTGCATACTTGAGCTGTAATGATGGGGAGAATGTCATAAACTTAACACCTTATTTTAATCTGCATAAAAAGTTGCGGAATTCTAGTTTAAAATGAACGTGATTTTATCATTTTTTCTAAGTGTAATATATCCGAATAATATAGATAACCTAGCTTTGTTAATCTTGTTTAAGAGTCAGCGTGTTCAAACTTCGTACGAAAATATACGTTTGACATTTACCCTTTTTTATACCCGTGGACAGAGGCAGAATTCAAAACATGTGTGTAAAAGAGCCTGGCGCAGGTTGTAAATAGGATTTATTTAAATCTTTTGTGGGAATTTTTAAAAAAGTTCCCCTCTAACTGAAACCCGCTTGGGGAAAAAAGAATGATGGCTTTGTTTTAAAACAGTTGACGAAATTTGGCGGAAAATACCCTCAGATTTGTCGGTAAGTTGAAGTGAACTGAAATAAATTGTTAAAGAAATAGTATAACTTTTCCCAAGCACATTTCGGTTTCACAAGGATGCAACGAGTTTATTTATGTGACAAAAATTAATAAAAATTGTGTTAACAACCTGCGCCGAAGCGATTTATGTGAAACATTTCAAAAAAG
>NW_026938822.1:0-8839 GCF_032062105.1 Saccostrea cuccullata
AATAATTCTTCCATTGCAAATCTGAACAGCGTAAAATAAATTTTTTTTGTCCTTTGTTAATTACAATTTTACAACAGAAATTCTGACTTGTAAGTTGAAACTCACATGCTGTACAGTAAAAAGTAAAAAAAATTTAAAATTTAAAAAACTTAATATTCCACCACAATAAAGTGTTCAGTGAAGAAATTCAAGTTAACATTGAATCCGGGTTTTTTTCTTCTGTCGAGCTTCTTGAATACAATTGCCCTCCCACATTACATAACATATGTATATTACCATGTATATTTTAGGATAGTAATGCACTTGGAAGAAGCATGGACGTAATGGGACGGCCCTTACTTGTTGTATAACTGTTTAATTGTAAATATTTTTTTTGGGTTTTTACAGTTTATCTGGAGTTTAAAAAGTTTTCTACTTCATGGGTGATTATAAGTAAAGTATGCAACTTTTTTGATATTGATTACTAGTACAAAGAAAAGATAACGTTTTACCGTTGGTACGTTTGCCTCTAAATGCACACTCCTCTAAAATTGGGCTTTACCAAGGAAAAAGTCAATATAATTCAATAATTTACATAATAGGGCCTCCATGTATTCATCAAATTGAGCATAATATTCTCAAGTGAACATGTGACCCATGGGCCTCGATCTTATAGGTACATGTATTTCATATTCGTAATTCATTACCAGTCTGAAATTAAACAACAGAATTCAATTAATGATGTAAATTAGGTTTGAAACAAGGGGAGGGGGGTTTATAAATTTTTGGCCCATAATTGGAACTTTTTAAATCTATTTTCTCATATAGATCAACAAAAAATATTATTCAAATTAGTGTAAAGTGTTTTTGATGATTTTTTTCAAAATGTACAAACTTTTTTTATACTTGATTAGGCAGAAACACCTTGAAAGCTGCCATATACCATGTATACCCAATCAATTTAGTCAACCCCCACCCCTCTCCCATCAACACACACACAAACACACCCTATTTTCCTGTTTTTGGAAATAGGCCTAGATGGCAAAGTTAAGATAAAACATCTTTTGTAAATAATAATTTTGAATTTGTTCTTATACTGTAAATGTATTTGAAGACCTGCATCACATTGGGCTTGCGTCACGTACCTAACTTAAGTACTAGTTTTACCATTATCATTTTTAGATAGCACTGCACGTGCAGTACTAGGCGTAGTGTTGTGTACACATCATTGCATGTATGTCAGTAGGAATTATTTTGTGTTTTAATTGGATTATATTTCATGAAGTTGGAGCTATGGCAGTCGGTAAGTACACGTTTTGGTATAGATTTGGGTAAAATAGTCTGAAATGCAACTGGTTAGGTTAAAGTTTAAAGGATCAAAGGTCATCCGATGCTGCAATAAGACGAATTTCACATTCTAAAGAGTTATCGCCCGTTATCGACTTTACATTCAGTTACAAGATACAGAATTTTTTTTCTGGGAGGGAGGGGGGATTTCCAGACCAGAATTTCCTGAGAAGCAAATAAAAGGAGAAGTTATGGTGGTGTCTGTTTTCTAGGATGGAGGGCATCCAAAGTCTTTTTTATATTATAGTCCTGCAAATTGGGGGGGGGGGATCTCAAGATACAAAACAGTAATGGCAAATGATCATGTGACTCCTAAATAGTAGGAAACTTTTTCCATTTGACCATACATAATTTTGCGTTTTTTTGTGTTATTATGTTATGTAAATTAAATGGTATAAAGGTTTTGAACCCCCTGGAGGTCATCCCCACTCTCTTAATGATTCTAACTGGAAATGTTCACAATATGACTGCATTAAATGAAATAAAAGTGCATCAATGATAAGATTGCTTGACATTTCATTCATCAACCTATCCTCCTAGAATTAGGAATGAAAATCATTCAAAGAGATGGACCACATTAAAGTATTTGTATATAGGCTATTAACATATTTTTTTTAAAATGTAAAACAAGCAGTAGTTTGCATACATGTCATGAATAAATAGGGGTCTGGGATAGGGTCAGGGGAAGGATCGAGTTCCTGTCTCTTACGTCTTAATCATTGAAAACTCCTAAAATGAATGTTGACCTCAAATCTGACTTGTCCTCATTATTTTTCAAGTGGTGATGTCTCCATTTTGAGTTGAAAAATTCCTAGAGGGATGTTTAACAACAAACAAACAATTAAATGACATAAAAACACAATATTGATTTGCGTTAAGAAATATGCAGGGGATTTTTTCCATCATAAATCTTCTTCTCAAGAACAGCAAGGGCATTATTATCCCCCGTTTTCGCTTTTGGGGGAAAGGGAGGGAACATTAAATCTTATTTGTCTGTCAGTCTGGCCATCCTTGACAGTATGTGCATCTGTCACAATAAATTTAACCTTGATCATAACTTTTGAATAATATGAGATAGGGCTTTCATATTTCACATGTACATTACCACAAAACATACTTAAATGTACTATGATTTTTTTAACCCAAGTGAGACCTTGACCTTAAAATTTTACCTACTTTCCAAAAAATAACATTTTAAATTAAAGCCATATATGGCGTATGTACAATGAAAATTATTAGACTAAAATTATAAAAACTTATTATTTGCATCATTACTTTACTGTTACATAAAGATAGAAATTTTCCGTAAATAACAAAATCTAAGTCAATTGCTTTATAAAGATATCACAATTTAATTTGGATTCTCGGAATTTTCTCCGACTTGGGAAAGAAATAATAAAAGATTTAAATAACACATTACACAGAAGATAAAATCGTATAATTAGTTGAAACGAAGTGTTCTCCGTGTTCAAAATTGTATGAAAAGTTTTAATTTAAATGTATTAACTATATTTCTTTACTTAATTCTGTATTTTTTAAAATTATATTTTTGGATTCTCAGTTACGCCATATATGGCTTTAATCATTTTGAAAGAGAAAAGATATGGCATTTAAATTATACATGTATATTACATGTTATATGTTTTCTAAATATATCATGACTTTTGATCTTGTGATCTTGACCTAGAAGTTTGATACACTACTTTTCAAAAATATTATATTATATATTTATATATATATAACTTTTGATTGAAAAGAAGATGGGACTTTCACATTTGACATGTACTTTTCCTGCAACAAAATATTTCGAGCATGCAATCATTTCCCCCCCTTTGACCTAATTTTCATAAAGTGACATATGATAGGGGTGCATATTTGATACAAATCTGCCATAAATTATGGCATCCCATTCACTTAAACACAGAAATAGATTTTCTCACAATGTCTTTGAATTTGCATGTATAATGATTGATATGGAAACATCCGTAATATAATGTAGATTCAAGTTTTTTATGCTACGCCTTCACTTAACTTTTCTTAAAATTAGTGTGTTAGCTTTATTTTAAAGAAACCATAATGATTCAAGTTGTGTAATGAAACTTCACATGATGATACGTACTGATGTAAGCAGTTAAAGCTTAATTTACAATGTCAATTCACTCTTTTTTACTGTTGACATTTCCTGTGATCTTGACCACACTTCAGATAAAATTAATGTCTTAGACTAAAACTTTGTGAATAAACAGTTCAAATGTATTTATCAAACTTCATATGCTGATACATACTGATGAGAGCTATTATTGCTTGATTAACTTATTTTGACCTTGAATTTTCTTTTGAGTATTGACCTCACTTTTTAAAATACCTGTGTTTATCTAATGTTTTAAATAAAAGGTTTAATTATATTTTTATCAAACTTCATATGCTAATAATAAATTCAGACCATAATGTAAGCTTTTATGTTAGGAACAACATTTTGACCACAACCTTTCAAGTACCTTTCCTTTGACCTTTCTTTTCTTAAAACAAAGTGTTAAGCTCAGTTTCATTAAATCATTCAAGATACGCATATCAAACATAATATGCTGATATGTATTATTGGGGGGGGTTCAGCTGCATCAAAAACTTCATTTTGCAATTTCCTGTGACCTTGACATTTTTATGTTTAACATGCAATCTTTCTATCTGTACCTGAGTAAGTTTCCTGTCTTTTGCACAAAAAGGCATAATTCTCTATTATTTAAAAGAAAAAAGAAGGTATAAATTAGAATAACTCATCGCATCTTGCCGGTGTTACGTCGAAAAGTGGCCTCCGTAGAATATTGACCGCAGGGTCAAATTTCTACATAGAAAAATTACCCTAGAGTCAATAATTTAAGACAAGTTGGTTTGTTTTTCAATCATAGAAATCCTTTCAGGACGATATTTCTAAAACTACATGAAATTGAAAAATGAACTCCATAGATATCTGAACCCCCCCCCCCCAACTTTTTCACAATACCTTTAGAAATTAGATGTGATATGCGTTATTCCAGCTTTGGGGAGGTTCATCAAATGTCTAGAGATAACTAAGTCTCCTGTATTTTAAAATAAAATTTAAAATTTTGTTTGCAAAGTACTTTGAAGTTACCCTATTTTCATCCTAACATACAATGAATACTCATGGTCTTTGCATTTATGTATACAAGTCATATAAATTTTGGAGACATTTCTATCCCCCACCTTAAAAAACCTTTTACAAGTTAACCATGTAAAAAGGTTACCATTTACATTTCATGTGACCTCAGTATATACTCGTATATTGATGTTTGCACCTGAATTAATTATTATACAAGCATTTAATACTATAACAAATTAAAAATGGGAGTTGGCCCCTTGATATTTTTCGAGAAAAAAAATATTTATACATGTATATTAGGAAAGTTTTAATTACCAACGTTCAATTTAAGTTGAAGTGTGGACGGACCGCAAAACTCACCCCCACACATATTAAATATGTTTTAGTGAATTGACATTTTTTTTAATGTTGTCCTAAAATTAGGTAGAACTTCTGGTTCCTTAAGGAAAGCTTCGATAAACTGACTTAAGACTAAAACATTTCCTTACACACATCGTAGTTCTAAAATAGCTTCATGACCATGTCTTTAGGACAAGTAATAAGGTGAACACTTACTCAAATTACACTGATTTCATTTAACACTGTCTATTCAAAAACGTTAAGTAGAAATCTATGGTTAGTAGAGTAGATCCATGAAACAGGAAAAGATTACATGTGCATGAAGTTTTATCAACAACATCAAAACGAGCATTTACAATGTATATCCAATAAGAAATGTGAAATGCTGGTAATACTAGAACAAAGAGGGAGTATGCTGCAAGTGCTGTTTGGTTAACATTTAAGGCAATGATACGATATCTGAAGAGGACATAAGTTATCAAAATAAAGAATTTAAGTAATCTGAATGCATACAAGGAAAAGGGATAGTGAATATCAAACCTTAATTTAATACAAGGTCAAATGAAGAATATATATAGACGCACAAACATATAACACAATGATCACATTGTGAACTACCCTCTGTTGTTTAAAGTTATCGCCCTTATAAATTTAAATAACATTCTTTTTTGCCAAAAGTAAAAATTTCTGCCAAATCCAATTTAAAGTTAAAAGATCAAGAATAAACATTTTCTATTTCTGTTAAAATAACGCTAAGAGTTTTCTATTTATTCTAAAATAAATATTTTTTTCATTATTTTTATTGTAAAACATTTTGAAACATTCATGTATCATGCATATTTATAGTTTATTTCACAATGCGATTGAGAAGCTAAGTCAGGCGGACAAAAAAAAAATAAAGAGAGGGGGAAAGAGTTGGGAGAGAGCGGTGAGAGACAGATAGAAGATTGCGAGAGTGGGTAGAACAAGAAGGAGAGGGGCGTCGGAGGGAGGACAGAGAGATGGGTGGTAGGGAGGAGAGAAAAAGAGAGGGCTGAGAGGAGAGAGGGAGAGCTAGTAGGAGAGAAAGAGGGGTGAAAGGGAGGAGAGAGAGAAAATGAGGGGTGGAAGGGGGAGAGAGAGAAAGAGTGGAGGAGAGAGAGAGGGGGTGGAAGGGAGGAGAAAGGAAGGAGAGGGGAGGCAAAGATATGCTATAGGGAGATAGTGAGCTGAAAGGGAGAGACAAAGATGAGGAGATGTAGTGTGGCAAGAGAGAGGGAGTTCATAGAATGTCACTACCGCGTAAATATTAAAGCTCAAATTATCAGTATAAATTAAGTGACTATTTTATTAGTATATCAAAAGTGTACAGATCAATCCATATGGATTATTTTTCTTGAATGTCAACATCAAAACATTAATTCATTCGCCATGTTAACTGTTTTAAAACATGAAAATTATATCATCTGGAATTGTTTTATTTGTCCATGTTTAGTGATACCATACAACACAATCATTTCATAACACAGACATTTACTGTAATCTATCAAGCTAATAGTATTCTTTTCAAGCACAAGTCTAAATTCATCACCATACGTGAATTATGCCGGATTGTTCCGAGATTCGGTAAAAGTCCAAACATCTAGTCGAGCCGAATTTCCAGCGAGATTAAGGGAGACCCCAAGACTAGGCACTGTCAAGGCACTGTCTAGTCAAAACACGCGGAAAGTGTCATGACTGCTGAGGAAAGGGAATCTATGGTAAACACGCAGTTTTATTTTTCCTCGGGTAAAAGGTACTATGTTGTTGACAGTGAATAAAATGTCTTCATAAAATGTCATATTCTCGGTAGTTGAAACCTCATATCATATTAATTGCGTGACCCCCTTTGTATTTGCCTTACAAGAAATTTCTTAAAAAGCCATAAAGGTGAAAAAATGACAAAGGGTCATTATTCTATTTCTATATTATATCTTTTTTATTCTATGGTGTCTTTTTTCCTCAATCTTCATTGAGAAAAATGATCCCAGGGGGTCAAAGAGGGTGCTGCAGAAGCTCGCGATTATTCCCTATATATCGAGAAGGACAATTAAATACCCTCGTTATGTCTAAATATAGATACAGCTACGTAGAGGACTATGTTTACGGCGGGTATTTCCTGCTTGATACAACAAAACACTTTCGTCATTTTGCACGAAAAAGGTTGGAACAACAAAAAGCACAAGGGGTAAAGCAGCATTTTGAAAGATATGCTGTAGACATCGTGCGAAAATATTTTTCATGAAATAAAACTGCGTCCCATAATCACACTGTTGGTGCTATATCCAAGACATTTCATTTGTTTTAAATCAAATCTTGGCTACTAAGAGACCAGATTTATTCTAAATTGCAATAACTACAATATGCAAAAAATAAATTATTTAAACAATACACTTACTTTATTTTCCAAGACAAAACTAAATAAAGTATTAGTTTTAATTAAGTCACAGCATATCAAGGAAAACAATTTAATCCTGCATTTCTAATATATAGTTATTACTCAATTAACTTCTTGGCATTCTCTCTTTCAAAATATATATAATTTCATTGCACTACCATTACATATGGAAAAAATATAAGAAACAAGATGTGTTTGTGAAACACTATGCGCCCGGCGGCAACACAGATCAAAAAAGCTATTTTTAGCATATAGGTCACAGTCAAGGTCACAAGGTCATTAACATTGGTGTTATTTAAAGAACTTAATTAGTGGAGTACATGTATGTTTGTCAAATACGAAGTCTCTATCTCCAATGGTTCAAAAGTTATGGCGAAAGTTCGAAAAAGCTATTCTTAGCATATAGGTCACAGTCAAGGTCACAAGGTCATTAACCTTGGTGTAATTTGAAAGAGCTTGATTAGTGTTGTAGGCATACCAAACAGGAAGATTCTATCTCCTATGGTTCAAAGTTATGGCCAAAGTTCGAAAAAGCTATTTTTAGCATATAGGTTACAGTCAAGGTCACAAGGTTATTGACCTGGGTGTTATTTGAAAAAACTTAATCAGTGTAGCATGCATACCGAATGTGAAGTCTCTATCTCTTATGTTTCAAAAGTTGTTGCGAAGGTTAAAGTTGACAACAGACAGACAGACAAACAGATAAACAGACAGGACAAAAACAATATACGAGACCCGAATCTATCGATTCAGGCGCATAAAAAAACAATATACGACCCGAATCTATCGATTCAGGCGCATAAAAAGATATGCAAAAATGATCCATTCCAGGATTCGAACCCATTCTCTGGTAAAAGTACTAGCTGGAAACTCACCAGCATATCTACTAGACCATTTCGGACACGATGGTTTTCTAATGTTATTTAATGTACACATTTTGCATTTCGTTTGGAGAGTAATTTTTTTTCAATTTTTTCGTTTTTCAAAAATGTGCCACTTTGAAACAAAAATCGGAAATGGCAGTTTTGAAGAAAATTCCTGCCTCTTTGTGTATATATCAAAATTATTTTGTTTCAGAACAATGGGGATTCCCTATTTAAAAAACGGGAATCTGATACATTTTGCCATGAGAATAATGTTCACATCATTTAATGGCAGATTGGAAGTCAATAAGCAGCTTCAAAATATTGTTTCTCGTTGTGCTTTATATGTTGTTGCATTTGAAAAAAAAAATAATATGAGTTTCTGCAGCATAAAAATTCTTCTTTTAATCTGCTACACATTTAGGGAAAATAACAAAAGAACTGCAATGTCGTAAAGTAAAACATTCTATGTTTATCTAAAACTTTCATTTCCAGGCGATATCTCGAGCAGCCTTTGGACTTTTGCAGTACAATGTTATACCACAACTTCTGAATTGTGTAAGAAAGACTCATATTGAATTTGAGGTCAAAAGGTCAAGGTTGTAAATTCACAATTCTGTCTCTGCGTAAAAATATTATTTCGGGCGAAATCTCAAGAACTTATTATAGTTTTTGCAATGTAATCATAGTCTACAACTCTCTTTAGCATCGCATGCGCATTCCAATTCCACCTCCCCCCCCTATCCCAAATATCGACATGATCAGTGCACATATATA
>NW_026938823.1:0-8739 GCF_032062105.1 Saccostrea cuccullata
CAAAGTAATAGTTTTGTTTCGGTTTGATCAAAGAATGAAAAATTTAACAATTGGATAAATACCGAGTACTTTCGTTTTCATTCATGCCATTATTTAAAGCGTGTAGGAATTGAAGTCCAAAAATGGTGCTTTTAAAGCAGATATATTACAAAATCAATAAAGTTATCTATTGAAGGAATCAGATAATTTTATGCGAAAAAAATTAAAAAATCACACCCCCTTTTGTTCAAGTAAAGAGTGTCTTTATTAATACAGTGCAACCTTTGTACATTTAAACTGTTTAAATGGCCACGTTTGGAATTTTGTCATGGCCATAGGAAGTTTTAACTATGAATTAAAAACCTGTCTGATATGCACGTTACGTCTGATAATGATTTAATGCTAATATAAAATTGATCTTATTTTTAGGCATTCTATATACACTTTTCATTTTCTCAATGCTATGTATTATACTTACCACTAAATTCTGATTTTCAACTTTGCTATTAAACAAATTTCAAACCTGAATAACTTATTTTTTCCCTATTATTCCATTATGACATGAAAGAAAATACAAGGCAGTGTTGTCTTTAAAAACTTACACAAAAGAAATATAAGGGCAGCAAACTTAGAATGTGTTCAAAATGTGGTTTTAAAGCAATGAAATAGAGAGCAAAGGCAGTAGTAGCTGCTGAAGAGAGATAAAAACATGTAAAATGAAACCTCCAGACGTTTGTCAGAAAAGTGTCAAAGTTTTTTTATTTAACATCATAACTCTCATCTCAAAATAAACTGAACATGAAAAAGATCACTATTAGCGAAAAAATAGATATAAGCACAAATAAAAAAAAAACTTTCTAATAAATGCATTATTTGGCAGAATTAAGATTTATTTTTTTCAAAAATACCAAATGTCGCCGTACATTTAATAGGCATGATCTGTAACTTATCACGAAGCATTCACAAACTAAAGTCAGCTCAATATCTGGGATATCTATTTCCATACAAAGTCAAAAAAACGGGGAAAAACATAAATTAAGTTACATTGCAAATACATGATATCCAATCACGATTTTAGGTCAAGAACTTAAACCTTATTATAAAGCCTTTTATATGATCCACACAATAATGAAAGCAGGAAGCTATAAAGTATGCTTCAATATATAAATCAAGCTATCACTTACAAACCAAACTTACTACAGGTTTGGCCGTTGTCCGCGTGGTGCAGTTGCTAGAGCGTCTGCTCTAGAGTTGCAAAGTAAGGAGTTGATTCTCACATCGCAGGTTCAAATCCCACTGTGGGACGTCCTTCAGATGAGACTGTATAAACCAAGGTCCCGTGTTGCAGTAAGTGTCGGCACTGAAAAAGTTATTTGCTGTTCAATGGCCCTGAAATGCCGAGCATAGGGCGAAATTTGTAGCTCTCCACTGGCAAGTGGTTGCGTCTTTATATGTGTGGAAAATTCTCGAAGGGGACGTTAAACATAATCTTTAAAACTCAATTTCAGCTGTCTCTCAGTTTGTCTGTTTGTCCGCAAAAACTTTAACTTTGCTCATGACTTTTGATTTCGTGGAGGATGACTTTCATTTGTGTTGTGATAAACCTTTCTTTGGGTACCACCAACTTCTACTGACTTGATCTTTGAGTTTGACCCAACTTTCAAAACTTTGGCCATATCTTTTCACTAGGACATTTATATTTAGATAACTACTTTTGTCACATACCTTTCATTGATATAAATAATCTTATCCTTTGACCATGATCTTTGCATATAGAACTCAATGCAATATTTCCTAGAGACCAAAGGTTATACAAACATGATATTAAAGTATAAATATCCTGGAGAGTACTGTTGAAAAGATATGGCCAAAGAAAAAGAAAAGGTCTTGATACCATTATCAAGGAATAACATTTGAAATATGAAAATGAATTTTACCATTTTAAAAGTTTCTGAGGACTACCAGACGAACAGTAATAGTACAAGTACGGACATGACAAAAACAATATACCACACGATCAAGTAAGTACCCTATAACATCAATCATAGAGCTTAATATCTAAATACAAAATAGCACATAATATTCTTCAAAATGTACATTGAAAAAATATATTGATTAAGTTATACAGCATATAAGTAAAATCCAATCTATCTATTTAAGTTTAAAAAATGGGTTATAGCTCAGTGAAAGCAGGAAATTGGAAAGTATGTCCCCAATATAAAACTATCAAACAATCACTTGCAGGCTTATTTGCTCAAAAAGTAGAGTTTTTTAAATCCCATGTCTTTGAAGAAGAGAGGCAAAATGTATGCAAAAATTCCAACGGTACCAGAACTCCTATCGTTTTTCATTTGTTTTACAAAAATAATATGTTCAAAAAATTCCACTGAAAGTAAGTAGTTTTATATGTTTTATACTCTCTCTCTCTCTCCCTCTCTCTTTAGACATTCTTTCAGATTTGCATAGGCAGATATTTTTTTGTGTATTGTAAAGTACTTAATCGTTTATTGATCTTGTTATTTCAAATGACAAGCATAACTAATGTATTGAAGTAAAAAATTTAAAAAGTTATTTTTTGAATAATGCATCACCTACTCCGTAAAGCAGAATTATTGTCATCATTAAATCAGAGTACCAAATAAGATTATTTACTGCAGATTTCTTATTTCTCGTGAGAACTTATCATTGAGAAAGATCTCTTCAACGTCAAATCGCGAGAATAATAATTCGCTAATGGCCGTTTTATTAAGAGATTTTACAAAGATTTCAGCACCCTAAAAATAAAGGCGAGTATTTTTATTTCACATTGGATGCTTCTCGCAGAATTACGCGATGATTAATAATTCCACGCGTATATTTAGAAATCTACAGTATTCAAAGATATTGATTCCATGATCCTTTTCTTGAATTTCAAGATGCAAAACCTATGTTTTCAAATAAATATTATTAAAATTATTATTTCCTGCAGATTGTTTAAAGGTTCACAAAGTAATGAGTATTAGGAATCTATCTTTAATCTTACTTTTTTGCGCAGCACATGATCATTTGTCCAAAAACTTTACAAAAAACTGCATAAATAAAATCAAAAAAAAAAAAAAGAAGAATCAAAAAGAACAAGTTTAAATTTCTCCCTCCTTTTATAAGTTTGTAATTGTGTCAAATGTGTGTACCTTTGAACTCTTTTCTTTAAAAAAAAATAAATAACCAAAGAAATATAAATTATCAATAATCTTAACTTTCCTCTTTCTTCATATTGAAAGACATGCAATGAAAGGTAACATGAGTTAAAAATGTAAACATCAGCAATGAATGAGTTTTACAATGTATATTAATTGATATAGTTTGTACAATGTAATTGCAACGGTGTGTACAAACAAATTATGATACTGGAATTCGTTTTTTTCTCTTTAATTTGTCCTGTAAAATATGTTTTGTTTGAAAAATATTGCTGAAAGTGAGTAGTTTTAATGTTTGATTTATGTTGTGTGATAATCTCTCTCTCTCTCTCTCTCTCTCTCTCTCTCTCTCTCTCTCTCTCTCTCAAACTGATATTAAGATTTTCATTTAAGTTTGTCTACGTGGATTTTCCGGCGGTGATTGTGAATTACAATGTCCCCATCCAACGTATGGAGCGAGTTGTCAGTCTACCTGTAATTGCGGGCAACAGTATTGTCACCACGTGAACGGGTGTCAGCCTATCTTAGATTGTAACGAAGGATATTTTGGTATAGGTTGTAATGAAAGTTGTAGCTACCCAAAATATGGAGAAAGCTGTGAGTCAACTTGTAATTGTAAGCAAGAATTTTGTGATCACGTGAACGGGTGCCAAGGTAATCTAACAAATCTACATATGTACCAGAAAACTTACAGATTGAAAGACATATCACAAATGATAACATTCCAAAATTAAATAAATTAAAAGAAAAAGTATATTTTATAACGGTTAATAATATTTAAGCTTCACATTTTTACAAGTTGTTTTAAACACTTCAGCGCATAAATTTACAACTTACATGTACATGTAGCTATAGTTGCGCTGAATATAACAGTGCTTGTTTTTCATAAAGGTATGATAAACGCAGAGAAATATCAGTTCCCCTTTTTTTATCTTAGATTGTGAAAAGGGAAAGTAGGGTAAAAATTGTGAACTACGCTGCCGGTTCCCAAACTATGGAAGAAATGCCAGTCAAAGTGTAATTGCGGAGAATATTATTGCAATCACGTGAGCGGATGTGAACCTATCATCGATTGTAATGCGGGCTTTTATGGTCTATCTTGTGAAAGTGTCTGCAGTTACCCAACCTACGGAACAGATTGTCAGTTAGAGTGTCGCTGTGAATACAAGTATTGTGATAACGTAAAAGGATGCCAAGGTATAGACCCTTTTTCCTTTGACATATTTGCTTAGAAGTTATTCCCCTAAGCTGCAATATAAGGCATCATTCCTAGATCTTCTCATTATTCAACCATGTTGAATTTGTTATAGTGGTTACTGCGGTAAAAATAACACTATTTTTCGTTTGCTTCTAAATTAAGGGTCTAATCTACAGTAAAATGGATTTTTAGAGGATGCAAAGTTTACTGTTCGTCAAAGCATTTTGCGTACACATGAAGTTCTATAGCGCTGTGTAAGAAACAAGAGAACATGAGCCTAATAGGTCACCTGAGCATCATGCAACCACTTTCCAATAATTGAATATGCTTCATGTTTCAAACCAGAGGCCATGACATTCACAGTTTTGAAGAGGCACCACTGCTCATCATATCTATACGAGGGGAAATAAAAAAAATCGAGATCTAATTGAATAACTTCCAAAAAGAAACGATATATACTGACACGCAAAAGAAACGCAACATGCAGTTATCTACACTTTTTTTTAATTTTTTTCTTATGATTTTCAAATGCGAAAAATGTAAGGCTAAACTCACTTTTCAGAACATCAGAGATTTGATAAAAATGTTAGATATTTATCTGTTTACTTTACTAAGTAAAATATGACTGTTAAAACAGCCCCTCCCAGCCATTCAAGTAAAACGTGCAAGACTGTCCTAAACAACAATCGCAGCTAAATTTCTACGATACAATATGTTCAGTAATATCGAGATCTAAGCGAAGGAAATTTTTCTTGGGCATTTTTAAATTCCCGTTTTTCAGATGATAAGGTCGAATTTTCTCTAACTTAAAGCAGTGTAGACACACTTGGACTCCCGGTACAAGGACTGTCCTTAATGCATATGATACGTAAGACCCTGTTGAGGCGTAATGTAGTGATATTTTGCATCAGCACCTCTCCATTACCTTTACAATGAAATTGTCCAGCTAGAGCAAATGGAATAGCGTACATAAGCCATTTTCAAGTAGCCTTAGCATCGTTACGGGAAACGAAAGGAGAGTTTATTTTATGAAATATTGCTGCACTACTTATGATGAACAGTAGAAAACATTTAACACTCCATAATATTGCCAAATGTTTTATTAGACATGCAATTTTTTATTTCTGTTAAGCAGACTCAAACTTGACTTCCGGTTATGGTATAGAAATCTTTCAACCGTTAAATTACCAATGTATACCAATTTGAATATATTCATAATTTTAAGATACAAAATTCTCTACTTCACATAATTTCCCCCCCCCTAAAGTAGGGTGTTGCGTTTCTTTTGCGTGTCAGTATAAGATTTCGGTGTTAAAAAATTTCAAACTGGTGCTTTCCTATTTTAACGCGCATCTGCAACCGTTCTGCCCACGCGCTGGTCACGTGGTCATGTGATATGCTCCTTAGTGTTTTGTCACAAAAGCTTAAAGATTTTTCTGACTCGTTCATTTCTAATCATGCAAGTTATATTTTTACAACAGAAACAGTGCAATTGTCAAAAATGGCAAAATCTTGGCAATAGTATCGGTGGGTTATGAAATCCTTTTCCAGAATGAGCATGGTGACCATCAAAACCCAGGTCCTATGTCTTTGGAGCGTCTTTTATTCAATGTAGATAAAGTATGGGTGCCTTCTTTTTATCATATCTATGTTTAAAGTTTGAAGTAAAGGATGTTTTAGGGATTTAAAAGTATTATTGTAAAGATATTCAACTATTTTTCAAAATGTAAGCTGGGATCTTACATATTAAATTGATAACAAAGGACACATCTTTTTACTAGCTTGGTTTCACTGGACGCCAAAACAAACAACAAATTTTAACCTTCACTTAAACAATAAATCCAACTGAAGACTACATTTCTGACAAGTCTTTTGTCTTCATAAACCATGTACATATACCACAATCTTCTGTGAAAGAATTTCAAATATATACGTTTTACTTTCCAGCTGTTCGTTTCTCGATTACGACTGAATCAACCATTTTTGTCACAAATGACCTACATATTGACGTCATTTTCACATTTTGGTGTAAAACACATGGATCAAAACGTTTCATATGTTATATATAGAGCATGTGTACGTGTCTATGTATACCAAAGTTCATTCTGATCTGATTTGTGGTTTTGTTTATATAGAGATAGTTCGCGATTTTTTTTATCATCCCTCGAACATGTATCCTGTTTAGGTTGGTTACTTAATACTCATTGGCAGAGTAGGGGAACAAAAGACGTTAGTTTTGATTACTTTATATTCATAGGCTGAGTTGGGAAACAAAAAGTTCATTTCAACTAATCAGTGATATTCAGTAATAAACAGTAGTGTCACACCCCACATGAACACCGGTTCGTAGGTCCACGCATTTTATAATTCTAGAAAAGGCACTCTGGCTCATTATTGATGTTGATATCAAGGAGCAGATTTCATTTTCAATATATGACTAGAGGTCCCCGCCCTTTATGGAATATCTTATTCAGGGGCCTTGAAATACGCAATTCGGGAAGAAAGGATTTTCAAAGAATTAATGTGTTTTCACTTTATAACCAAATAGAGTCCCATCCTGACACCAGAACTTCTGACCTTAGGCCATGGAATTCACTGTTTTAGATGAGACACCCCTCTTCATTATAATTATGCATGTAGTAAGTTTGTTTAAAGACCAAGGAGCAGAAAAGAAGATATTTAAATAAATAATGCATTTTTACTGTAATATCAATAGAGCCCCGTCCTAACACCAATACTCCTGGCCCTTGGGCATTGAAAATAACAATTATGATAGAGAATTCAACGCTTATTACATTCATGCCAACACTTTTACTGCTTGATTTGTAGGAGTAAAGACGTTTTTAAAGATTACATGGCTTTTAGTGGTTTTGGCCACACCCTCAGGTTCCCTGGGATTGGGGGACCATGAAACGCAATTTTTGTTTTTGTTTCCCTTATACACATATATGCTTTATGCCAAAATTGGTTAACATTGGTTTAGCAGGATCGTCGGAAACCCATCTTGTCTTTACTTATCACCCGTGGGTAAACTCGCCGAAATATCGCTGTAAAATATGCTAATTTGTTGTTTTCAGTCAACCAATCAGAAAGTTGGAACTCTTCAATTTTGGATATTAAGTTTATTACTTTGCTATTTATGGAAATATTTTGAAACTCGTTAAAACGTGCAAAGTTGATTTAAAGCAATGAAAGTCAATTCATACAGGTCACTGACATTGATATCGTCAGATATTATGTAGGAGTACCTCTTTCTTACTGCAGAATGCACCGGTGAGTGGATTTATCAGCTGTGTTAACTACGCAATGAGATTTTCATGTTTTTGGCAATGCCGAACATGCATACGTAACGTGAGCTGTAATTAGTTGTTTGGCATCGCGACTCCTTGAAACGGCCAATCAAATGATCCATGCATATTTAATTACATACGACGATTTTTGAGCGAGTTTGCCCACGGTTGGTAAGTAAAGACGAGATCATTCGTGGGTTTCCGACTATGGTTTAGCAGTTGTATAGAAGATGCTGAAAATGTTCAAATTATCATACCAGGTAATAAAAACCAAGTAAAGACAGTTAACTCTAAATGATGACTACTTTTCCTCGCAAAAATATGGCACCTTATCCTTAAAAAATATTTCCATCCAGTGTTATGTCAAAATGTGTAGTCTGACTATGCGTTTAATGTATAAACTATTCAATTGTTAACTTTAAATTTGTAAACTATATAGTAACTGTTGCTAGCCATTGATTTGTAAACTATGCAACAGTTAGAAGTTGAAGATTAAAAACTATTTAAGAAACAATTGTTTTTTATTTACTTACAAACGATTTTGTTTTTGAAAACTCGAACTTTCGATAAAAAAAACATTATATAAATTCTCATTACAATTTTTCTTACTAAAAGCCACTTAGTCCGATTTTAATTGCTAGAAAAATATAGTCCTTTTTTACTTGAAAAATAATTGTCAATAAATTGTTTCCCCTAAGTCTTTTTCTTTTAAGAGATATCAAAATTTTCAAGTTAAAAAAATAATTTTTGCTTGGTCACACAAAAAAATAATCCTTTGTTCATATCGCGTGAAATCATCTTCGAAAAAAAGTCTATCGCTTACATCTATATCTCATAATGAACAAACCCGAGTATTTTTTTTCCCACAACAAATTACTAATACCTGTACACTGGCAATATTTTAGCCTTCGTTACTAAGGTCACTTAACGTCCTTAAAAAATAAATAAAATATCTGATTTTTCTTTATTTTTTAAATATGCATATAAATAGAAAAATTACTATGAATTTTATTTCTTAAATGTTAAAAGATATATTATGCCTTTGGCTTCTACTAATGGAAAAAATATTAAGGTTTGAATTCTCTTCATAATTAGA
>NW_026938824.1:0-8941 GCF_032062105.1 Saccostrea cuccullata
AACATACAGAACATCATCCACAAACATATGTACATTACATTCATAACAGGTCCATTCTTTACATACATACAGAACATGCATCTCTTACAAACATACGTACATTACATTCATAGGATAGGTCCATTCTTTACATACATTACATACATACAGAACATGCATCTCTTACAAACATGCATACAATTCATTCATAACATAGGTCCATTCTTTACAAACATTACATACATACAGAACATGCATCTCTTACAAACATGTGTACTTTACATTCATAACATAGGTCCATTCTTTACACACATGTACACATTCATGCATTATGTACATGACATTCTTTACATCATATTCACCACATTAGGAACATTTCACTTTATACATTTATTGCATGCATACATATATAACATACATCCATTCTTTACATACATAACATCCATTCTTTACATACATAACATACATACAGAACATGTATGTCTTACAAACATATGTACATTACATTCATAACATAGGTCCATTCTTTACATACATGCATACATTTATGCATTATGTACCAGGGATGGGGTAATTGAAAAAAGTAATTGTAATTGACTGTAATTAATTACATTTTTTGAAGTAATTGCAAGTAATTTGTAATTGAACATTTTTTCAATTACATGTAATTGTAATTTAATTAATTACACTGAATAAATACAATGTAATTTCAATTACTTTTTCAATTACATTCAATTACTTTATATTATACACATTTACACGTATTCAAATGATATATTGTCACCATTACCTCCCCATTTTACTGTGCTTTTTTATTGCAAAACATATCCTCAATCCTTCAATTTTAGAGATTGAAGTTAATCTAGGTTCTTTCTATTTATTATATAAAATTAATTTTTGTTTTCATGTTAATCTGAATTTTGCATCACCCTTCTTAGGTCTATTCAGCTATGAAACGCACATTTATTATATTTCAATCTCAAGTTTGTTGCTTGATCAATGCAGAATATGTGTGTCAAGAAAAAAGAAAAGAAATTTGTGTCATTGATTAAATTCTCTCTTGTTTGTAAGAGATAATTGTCCTCCAGATCACAGGTGTTAGTTGCAATCAAAACAAATCAACTTAAACTCAAATTAAAAAATGTGTGAAAAACGGGAATTTGACCAGGTGAGATAAATACTTAATTGCGATAGTCTATACCATACTTAGTATGTGGAAGGTAAATTTATAGTATAAAGTAAGAGAATGAATACGAAGTTATTTTTATTCCTCTTTCTTATATCTTGAATTCATTTAGAACTTTATCAAAACATCACACTTATCAAGACTGAAAATTATTTATTTTTTAAGAAATTGGACTTACATAATAAATAATATTAAATAAATATTAATATTGTAGTCAATAAAATCAATTTTTTTCCATGAATATATATAGAATTTTAATAAAATGTTTATAAAATTGTATCAAAACCCTTAAGAATACATAAAGCTAAATCAGGTATTCACAGGTAAATCCAGGTAAATCCAAACCGGAAGTTATCAAAACACACTTCACACCTATTGTTCTATACCTAATTACAAATGTGTGCAAAACGGGAACACACCCTCTAAAGGGGTTTTCATTCCCTGATTGATAAGACAAATCCAATGCCTGGGGGATAATTATTTCAATTTAAAATGATTTGCTAGTTTGAGAAAAGAAACACTTTCAATTTGATGTATCTGAAAAAGTTTTGTTGTACAAATATTATTTTGAAGTAAAAATGTTCTGCAAAAATAGCAATATAAGGAGTTTTGGTTAACTTCAAAGAAATATTTAATTTGAGGGTTACAGTTGTGACATATTATACTCTATTGAAATATCCCCTGTTTAATCAAATATCATATCACATGCAGTTTGTGTACATGTAGGGTTTGTGTGGAGGAAACTGCATCAAATTGATCTCAAGTAGTTCTTTACTGTTTTGTTAATAAAAGTTAAAGTTTAAACCACAGATATACACAATGGCTTTACCATATTATTTCTTGTATTTTTGTGCAGAGGCCCGCTTATATACAATGATGATTCCTGTTCTGTATATTCATTGACAAGGATTATAAGATTTTCCAAAAAATTGAAATGTACCCGCACCTCAGATCTCCTCATTTTTTCCATATTCAAAATAAGGAGAAAATGCGGACGGGAGTATTTGGACTAATTTTCCGCATTCATTCCAGATTTTCTCCATATTCAAATTTCCAGATTTTCTCCGTATTCAAAATATGGAGAAAATGTGGATGGGAGTATTTGGACTCTTTTTCCGTATTCTCTCCAGATTTCCGCTTTTCCATATATACAAAATATGGAGGTATTTACTTGGTTGATAAAATGCGGAAATACGGAAATCTGGAGAAAATACGGAGTTAATCACATGGTTATAAAATGGCTATAATAAAACCGCTACATGATGCATACATACATAAATATTTACAAAACCATCAACAATGTGCAAAATTATATACAATTTATTAAATCATTATGAGAAAAAAACATATAAATGAATGAACAAAATTACACATTATGTTCATGAGCAATGTATTGGATCTTATATCTTTGACAAACAAATAGGAGCATGTATGGAAAAAAACTGGAACTCTCTTATTTAAGTCACAAGTTCATCATGGAAAAAATGTGGCATTTTTTAATATTCATATTAAATAAATGGAAATTTATTCAATCTATTTAAGCAAAAGTGGGAGTGAAATGTTCAACACTATTAGATATTGGGGAAAAAAAACAATTGACATAGCATTGAATATTTACAAAACAAGAAATTTTTTTTAGACATTTTTTATCAATCTGGATCACATTTGCCATTTTCTACCTGCATCGTGATCCCTGATTCATATTTCTCACAATTCAGTTTATATCTCAAGTCTGTGCTTTACACCCATCTGTCCAATAGGCAATAAAAATTTTCTTCAGACTTCTTTGTAATTTGTAAGGTCACTGCATGTTTAATTTCTTGCAGCAGCACTTGCGGTCGAATTGGCAAATCCTATCAGTTAAAAAAAAAGTACTTAAATTATAATGGTGCAATATTAATAAAATTTAAATTCATTGCTTTTATTCCTTTTATAATCTTTTTATAAACAGAAGTTTGGGTTCTTCAATTTTATATCAATTTGTTTAAAATAATATTTATAATAATGACAATCATAGTTGACTGTTTTTAATTAAACAAGCAATAAAAAAGAAGAAAAAAAGAATATATATACCTCAAACATAACCATCCATGGACCAAGCTTTAAGCCTGTTAAAATAGCAGTAAGTTGAATAACCACTTTCAGAAATCTCCTCCTCATGCACAGACGCTACCAAAAAAAAAAGTAATTTGGTAAATCATTGCTAGAGATTACAGCCCATGGCTCCCCAAAATTAACACCTTTAATTGTGGTTAACCATAATAAAATTCTATGAGCTGATTGAAAGATTTGAATCATGGGCATATTGGCTGAAACGTACGTTAAGCCTGGTAGCTCAGTTTTCTAAGGCCTAGACTATATATTTTCATCATCACAGTGACACCATGTTAAAAAAATAAGACTGACCTACCGCATATGAAATATGTGTATCTGTATCTTTTGGTTGATACAGCAATACGATCTCAGGCTGTCTGGTCAACAAACTCCCTCCTTTAGACAGAGCAGACGTTGCAACATGGAAGCCAAGGTTAAATTTTGGCGGTCTGTTGTTTAAATTAATTGATCACTGAGCCCGACTTTTTGAAACATTCTTCCGATCCCGATCAAATTGTACATAACATTCAGGAGAAACAGAGAACTGCTGTTAACTCCAAGACATTTTTTATGCACCCAAATTTTTTAGGGGCGCATTTTGTTTTTGTCCTGTCTGTCTGTTTAGCTGTATGTCTGTCTGTTTGTCTGTCTGTTGTCAACATTAACCTTCACCATAACTTACGAACCTGTAAGAGTTAGAGACTTCATATTTGGTATGGATACTCCACTACAAAAACACTTTCAACTGACACCAAGGTCAATGACCTTGTGACCTTGATTGTGACCTTTATGCTAAAAATAGCTTTTTCGAACTTTCGCCATAACTTCTGAACCGCGAGAGATAGAGACTTCATATTTGATATGCATACTCCACTAATTAGGCACTTTCAACTGACATCAAGGTCAATGACCTTGTGACCATGACTGTGACCTTTATGCTAAAAATAGCTTTTTGGAACTTTCACCATAACTTATGAAACGTGAGAGATACAGACTTCATATTTGGTATGCATACTCCACTAATTAGGCACTTTTAACTGACACCAAGGTCAGTGACCTTGACTGTGACCTATATGCTAAAAATAGCTTTTTCGAACCTTCGCCATAACTTTTGAACCGTGAGAGATAGAGACTTCATATTTGGTATGCATACTCCACTAATTAGGCACCTTCAACTGACACCAAGGTCAATGACCTTGTGACCTTGACTGTGACCTATGTGCTAAATATAGCTTTTTTTTCGAATTTTCGCCATAACTTCGCAAAGATGATAGAGACTTGACATATTTGGTATGCATATACTACACTAATAAAGTGCTTTCAAATGACACCAAGAACAATGATTGTGTGACCTTGACTGAGACCCATTTGCTAAAAATTGCTTTTTAGAACTTAATGTTGCCACCGAGTGCTACTGTGTATAACAAACACATATTTTTCTTGATTAAAAAATTCTAAGTCAAGAGCTCCGTATTTTTTCCAGATGAAAAATATTCTAAGTTAAGAGTTCAATATTTTTCCAGATGAAAAATAGACTAAGTCCAATTCTCCGTATTATTTCCGTTTATTTTCCGGATTATTTCCATAGATTTTCTGCTTTTCCGTATTGTTAATTCTCTCCGTATCTTTTTTCTCTCCACATTTTTTCCATATTAAAATGAGGAAAAAATACGGAATAATGCGGAAATCTGTAGATCTAGGTGCGGGGTCTGTAATTTAATTAATTACTTTTGTAAAGTAATTGTAATTTGTACATGACATTCCTTACATCATGTTCAACACATTAGGAACATTTCACTTTATACATTTATTGCATGCATACAAACAATTACATACATTTTGTATACATTCAATTACATACATTTCATACAGATATTACCTATTTATATATACATTACATACATACATACATACATTCCTAGATACACACATACATACATACATACACACCCTCTCATAAATACATGGATTCATACATGCATACATACATCCATCTATAACATGCATATATTGGTCTATGAACATTGCATTTATTTAGCACATACTCTGCATTGATTTCACACATACATGATTTGCACTTCATACATACATTGCATACATTATTATTCATTTCTTGCATTCCTGCCTCTCCCTCCTTATTCAGTGATGTGCATGATGAATATTATTTTTGTACTATGTATCAATTTTTTTTGTGGTTGATTTTCTACAAAGGCATTTTTATGTATTATAAATTCTTTAATCCTTTGGATTTTTTGTAAAGTTATTTTTTTAATTCATCTGTTTAATTTATTTTTGCCATGGAGAGATAATTCAGGAGATTAAAATTTGATTGGTATTCCGTTTCTTTACGTATAAGGTTAATCTATTTTTTTTTCAGTTTCATCTCAATTTAATTGTGCTTTTCTAAGTTTATAGTTTTCTATCTCATCTGCACACCACGTCTGTCATGCAGTCTCGCCTCAGTCCAGCTAGAGTCGGAAGTAAGTGATTTCTCCGTCACTTCAGTATTATATATTTACATGATTGGTGGTGGGTTTTTTCTTTCTATTCAGCTCACCTCAACTCTCTTAAAGAGCTTTCATTATACTTGTAGCATTTTCCGTTATATTTAGCTGTTGATGTTCGATAACCTACCTTTACATGAGATCTCGGGGTCTTAGGTCTCATCCGGAAGCGCGTCGATTTTCACTTTTGATGCCGGGTGCTTTGTGAATGTACAGTCACTTAACCTTTGTTTACACCTTACATTTGACGCGGCGCAGCGAACGAGAATCGAACCTCCGATCACGAAGTGACTGTCTTCCTGTATGATCCGTCTACTGTGTTTCATTTCACTCTGACTGTATGTGCCTTTCTTAACGTTTAATGGGTTGAGGTGAGCAAGGTAATCTTTGATTACCTAGTATGTCTATTTTTATGCCCCGCCATGAATATGGCTGGGGCATATAGTGTTTGTCATGTCCGTCTTCCGTCCTTATGTTCTTCGGATGGACACTACCAGACTTGCTTCGGATGCTGACATTTTCAAGACGAGGGATCAGGTAAAAGTTTAAGGAACAGGTCCATTTCTAAGGAACTATAAGCCCTACTTGGACCAAACTTGCATGGATGATGCATCTAGGGATGTACACTACCAGACTTGCTTCGGATGCTGGATCTGACCTACATTTTCCAGATGAGTGACCAGGTTAAAGTTTTTAGAGCAAGTCCATTCGTAATGAACTAAAAGCCCTACTAGGACCAAACTTGCATGGATGATGCATCTAGGGATGGACACTACCAGACTTGCTTCGGGTGCTGGATCTGACCCATATTTTCATTTCCAAGTAACTATAAGCCCTACCTAAACCAAACTTACATGGATGATGCATCTAGGGATGGACACTACCAGACTTGCTTCAGATGCTGGATCTGACCTATATTTTCATTTCCAAGTAACTATAAGCCCTACCTGAACCAATCTTATATGGATGATGCATATAGGGATGGACACTACCAGATTTGCTTCGGATGCTGGATCTGACCTATATTTTTATTCCCAAGTAACTATAAGCCCTACCTTAACCAAAATTGCATGGATGATGCATCTAGGGATGGACACCACCAAACTTGCTTGGGATGCTGAATCTGACCTATATTTTCATTCCTTAGTAACTATAAGCCCTACCTGAACCAAACTTGCATAGGTGATGCATCTTTGGATGGACACTACCAGACTTGCTTCAGATGCTGGATCTGACCTATATCTTCATTTCCAAGTAACTATAAGTCCTACCTGAACTAAACTTGCATTGATGATGCATCTAGGGATGGACACTACCTGACTTGCTTCAGATGCTTGATCTGACCTATATTTTCCCAACAAGCAATTCAGCTGCATCACTCTTCTGGATATTCTGATCAAATTTTAAACACATATAAATTTTCATGTTGCTTTACTGATATATCCTTGGCGGGGCATTCATGTCCTATGGACATATTTCTAGTCTTATATTAAAAAATGCATAAAAAACAAAAAAAAAAATATAAAAATACAAAAAAAAACAAAAAAAAATATAAAAATACAAAAAAAACAAAAAAAAAAATAAATAAAAATACAAAAAAAAAAAAAATATATAAAAAATTCAGCTGCATTAAAAAACAAAAAAATAATATAAAAAGAGATAATCCGAACATTCATGTCTGGTAACTATTGACATATTTCTAATATAATGCTACAAAAAAAAACAAAAAAAAAATATAAAAAACAAAAAAAAAAAAAAAAAAAAAACAAAAAAAAAAAAAAAAATTAAAGACAAATCAGGAGCAGAGAAGACATACTTCTAAAACATCAGAGGTGGGATAAGAGTTGGGATCAGAATCCATGGAGGAGTAAGCATCCCCTGTTGGCTGGTAACACCAGCTGTGTGCCGCATATTTGACATGGATTATATCCGTTTGATGGAGATGTACAATAAGTTATCACAACTGTCAAGGAGGACTGATTAGAAGGGTGTAAAGCTCTCATGAACTGCTACAGAAGGAGGAATGATTAGAAAGGTGTAAAGCTCTCATGAACTGCTACAGAAGGAGGACTGATTAGAAGGGTGTAAAGCTCTCATGAACTGCTACAGAAGGAGGGCTGATTAGAAGGGTGTAAAGCTCTCATGAACTGCTACAGAAGGAGGACTGATTAGAAGGGTGTAAAGCTCTCATGAACTGCTACAGAAGGAGGGCTGATTAGAAGGGTGTAAAGCTCTCATGAACTGCTACAGAAGGAGGACTGATTAGAAGGGTGTAAAGCTCTCATGAACTGCTACAGAAGGAGGGCTGATTAGAAGGGTGTAAAGCTCTCATGAACTGCTACAGAAGGAGGGCTGATTAGAAGGGTGTAAAGCTCTCATGAACTGCTACAGAAGGAGGACTGATTAGAAGGGTGTAAAGCTCTCATGAACTGCTACAGAAGGAGGGCTGATTAGAGGGGTGTAAAGCTCTCATGAACTGCTACAGAAGGAGGACAGATTAGAAGGGTGTAAAGCTCTCATGAACTGCTACAGAAGGAGGGCTGATTAGAAGGGTGTAAAGCTCTCATGAACTGCTACAGAAGGAGGACTGATTAGAAGGGTGTAAAGCTCTCATGAACTGCTACAGAAGGAGGACTGATTAGAAGGGTGTAAAGCTCTCATGAACTGCTACAGAAGGAGGACTGATTAGAAGGGTGTAAAGCTCTCATGAACTGCTACAGAAGGAAGACTGATTAGAAGGGTGTAAAGCTCTAATGAACTGCTACAGATAGAGGGCTGATTGGACAGCAGAGGTATTAGTGTTTGTCGTCATCAAGAGGGTTAAAAAAGAGGATAAGAATTAGTTATTGACATAATTTAGAGGAATATGGAAGGTGATAAGAATAAGTCATTGAAGTTATTAAGAAGGTTACTGAAAAGGACAACAATTAGTCATTGAGGTAATTAAGAGGGAGAAAGAAGAGAATAAAAATAGTGATTGAGGTAATTAATCGTCAGTGACATAATTAAGAGGTTTTAGAAAGAGGATAAAATTAAGTCAAGAACATAATTAAGAGAGTGAAGGAATAGGATGAGAATTAGTCATTGAGGTAATTAAGAAGGTTAACTGAAGAGGATGAGAATGTTATTGACCTATTATTTTAAGTGACATATGGATGAGGATGAAAAATAGTCATTA
>NW_026938825.1:0-20000 GCF_032062105.1 Saccostrea cuccullata
GAACCACTAGGCCAATAAGGCTGAAACTTATGTGGAAGCAGCCTGGGATAGTGTAGATTCTAAATTGTTCAAATCATGACCCCCGGGGGTTGGGGGTGGGGCCACAATGGGGAATCCAAGTTTTACATAGAAATATATAGGAAAAATCTTTGAAAATCTTCTTCTCAAGAACCACTGGACCAGAAAAGCTGAAACTGATGTGGAAGCACCCTGGGTTAGTGTAGATTCTAAATTGTTCAAATCATGACCCCCGGGGGTAGGGTGGGGCCACAATGGGGAATCAAAGTTTTACATATAAATATATAGGAAAAATCTTTGAAAATCTTCTTCTCAAGAACCACTGGGCCAGAAAAGCTGAAACTGATGTGGAAGCATTGTGGGGTAGTGTAGATTCTAAATTGTTCAAATCATGGCCCCCGGGGGTAGGGCGGGGCCACAGTGGTGAATCAAAGTTTTACATAGAAATATATAGGAAAAATCTTTGAAAATCTTCATCTCAAGAACCACTGGACCAGAAAAGCTGAAACTGATGTGGAAGCACCCTGGGGTAGTGTAGATTCTAAATTGTTCAAATCATGACCCCTGAGGGTAGGGCGGGGCCACAATGGGGAATAAAAGTTTTATATAGAAATTTATAGGAAAAATCTTTGAAAATCTTCTTTTCAAGAACCACTGGGCAAGAAAAGCTGAAACTGATGTGGAAGCACCCTGGGGTAGTGTAGATTCTAAATTGTTCAAATCATGACCCCCGGGGGTAGGGCAGGGCCACAATGGGGAATCAATGTTTTACATAGAAATATATAGGAAAAATCTTTGAAAATCTTCTTCTCAAGACCCACTGGGCCAGTAAAGCTGAAACTTATGTGGAAGCACCCTTGGGTAGTATAAAATCTAAACTGTTCAAATCATGACCCCTGGGGGTAGGGCGGGGCCACAATGGGGAATCAAAATTTTACATAGAAATATATAGGAAAAATCTTTGAAAGTCTTCTTCTCAAGAACCACTGGACCAGAAAAGCTGAAACTTATGTGGAAGCATCCTGGGTAGTGAAGATTTCAAATTGTGTAAATTATGATCATTGGGGTATAGGGTGGGGTCACAATATGTATTACAAGGGGGGGATCTGGTAAAGAACAATATGACAAAAGATTCTCAGGTGAGCGATGTGGCCCATGGGCCTCTTGTTATTGAATCTTCTGTATATATGAGTTACCCACGAAATTATGTCCCCACAAACCAACACAATTTTCCTTACCCACGAACATTGACCCGCACGAATTATAACGATTCCACAGTATAGGAATATATATATGAATGTATAGGAAAAATCTTGGTCATATTTATAAGGAACTTCCCTTATACTAATGAAAGAATTTTAATGAGACTTTCACAGAATCTTTGTTACATAGCGTCATTGTGCACATCCTATTTTAGGCCATAATGTATAAATTGCTAGATTCTCATCCGAATTTTTTTAAAAATTGAGGCTTTTATTTGGTAGTTTTTATTTTTTCAATTTTGCAGATTTTTTATTGACCTGGTCAATCGGTGTAATTTTATCTACAATACCCGATAAAAGTCATAGTAAAGGTTCAATTATCTTACTTCACATCATCACCAATCTTTTTCAACCAATGACACTTGTTTAAAATATATACGCATGTATTACAGCAGTTACCATCTTTTCAGCTGTCAAAATCATGTCGACTTTTGTGGAATTTAAAACGAAAGTAGAATGGTAGATAAATACCGATCCCTATCACAGTTAAGATTAAGAAAAGCAGAAATAAAAATTCGAGGCGGGGGTATAAAATCGGGGCAGGAGGGGATGAGAATCTAGGAATATTTTCATGATGGCCTAACTTTTTGATCTGATACATATTCTGGGTTTCCCATAGCAAAACATGGACACTGCCCCTCTCTTATCTACAACTCCTCCTATACCACTGAACTGAATGATACTTTCACAGATTCATTATTTCATTATCCACCTCCTATTTTACTTTTTGATCCGAAGGCTCACATTTTAGGCTCTCACTTTCATCTTCTTCTCAAGAACCATTGGGCCAATTTCAACCAAACTTGCCACAAAGTACCGTAAAATCCCTTGTATTGGACGCACTTTTTTTCGTCAGAAAATTGTTCAAAAGTAGGGATGCACTCAAAACATAGGAACAAAATTCAACCCCCTTTTTTTCAGGTCACATTCTCAGTGCCGATGACCATTTTCCTGATCCATTTGAATTGATTATCCTTTGTAACCAATTACGTCAATGTTAATCTAATTTCAGAAAGTTATATACGTAAGCCCTACCTGTTGTAGCATTAAACATATACCCTAAGTGTTGAAAGAAAGAAAACCGTTTCAAAAATAAAATTCTAATGAAAAACGGTCTTTGTTTATTTTTTATTCCCATTGCATATTCTGCCATTTTGAACTAGCGGCGCTTATATCATCAAAAAAATATATGTCTCTTAAGACATAGATGTATTTAATTAATACCTATACAATGAGTCAACAGCTATAATCTTTTTCATGTTTTCTGAATTATTTCTTATAACTTATTTTTATTTTTAAAAATTTTAGATCTATATGAAATTCCAGTTACAAATCGTTAGAGATTCTATTGCCGCGTCATTGCTATATTTCACTTCAGTCTATGTTGTCACATAAGCCATGACCATCGTTTATATAACAATTATCACTTCTAGACTGCGTTATTAAAACACTAGCCAGTGTAAGCACATATAAACGTATTTGTAAAAACAGTCAATTACATTCAGTGGATACCAAGAACTGTTTAATTACTAAAAGCCAAATTTTTGACATTAATATCGCTTGGTTATGACCCAGTTTTGTTTACGTACATACTGACACGCGCTTGGTATATATGCATTCTACTGGTAAGCATAAATTGATAACACGCTTGGCTTGCAATTAATTAAAAGAAAATAATCAAGTATTATTACCTCATTGTTAGGTAACTATTACAAAGATTAAATTGAAATGTTCACACATGCACACTTAAATAGATACAGTGAAAAAACCTTGACGTTCTACTCTCGTAATTTTTCATTATTTTATTTTAAGTTACTGTACTAAAAAAAGTAATGTCACATCCAAATTCTGCATTTTTGGGATGCCTTTTCTACATAGGACCAGCGTTTTGGTTCAGCTCACCACACAACAATGAGCTTTTCTGATCACAGTTTGTCCGGCGTCCGTTGTCTGTCTGTCCGTTGTCTGTCTGTAAACTTTTCACATTTTCGACTTCTTCTCAAGAACCGCTGGGCCAATTTCAACCAAACTTGCCACAAAGTATCCTTGGGTGAAGGGGATTAAAGTTTGGAAAAATAAATGCTTTTTTATTGAAGGGGAGATAATTGGGAATTAATGAAAATTTAGTGGTATATTTTAAAAATCTTCTTCTCAAGAACCACTGTGCCAGGAAAGATGAAACTTATGGGGAAACACTCAGGTAGTGTAGATTCAAGTTTGTTCAAATCATGACCCCCGGGGGTAGGGCGGGGCCAAAATGGCCGACCAAAGTTTTACATAGAAATATATAGGAAAATTCTTTAAAAATCTTCTTCTCAAGAATGACAAAGCCATAATTCATCATATTTATATGGGAGCATGCTCATGTAGTGTAGATTCAAGTTTGTTCAAATCATGACACCACGGGTAAGGGCGGGGCCAAAATGGCCGACCAAAAGTTTTACATAGAAATATATAGGAAAATTCTTTAAAAATCTTCTTCTCAAGAATGACAAAGCCATAATTCATCATATTTATATGGAAACATGCATGCTCAGGTAGTTATTTACCAAAAATAATAAAAATATATAGGAAAATTCTTTAAAAGGATCTTCTTTTGACTAAAAGCCATAATTTATTTTATATGGAAACATGCCAGGTCGTTTGGGGTAGGGCGGGTAAATCACCAAATTTTACCAATACAAAGTAAATTCTTTAAAATCTTCTTTCAAGAATGACTGACAAAGGCATAATTCATCATATTTATATGGAAGCATGCTCAGGTAGTGTAGATTCAAGTTTGTTCAAATCATGACCCCGGGGGTAGGGCGGGACCAAAAATGGCCGACCAATGTTTTACATAGAGATATATAGGAAAATTCTTTAAACATCTTCTTCTCAAGAATGACAAAGCCATAATTCATCATATATATATATATGGAAGCATGCTCAGGTAGTGTAGATTCAAGTTTGTTCAAATCATGATCCCCGGGGGTAAGGCGGGGCCAAAATGGCCGACCAACGTTTTACATAGAGATATATAGGAAAATTTAATTCTTTAAAAATCTTCTTCTCAAGAATGACAAAGCCATTATTCATCATATTTATATGGAAGCATGTTCAGGTAGTGTAGATTCAAGTTTGTTCAAATCATGACCCCCGGGGTTAGGGCGGGGCCAAAATGGCCGACCAAAGTTTAACATAGAAATATATAGGAAAATTCTTTAAAAATCTTCTTCTCAATCATTTTCTAAAAAATAGCAAATCCATGATTGGTAAGGGCGAAACGATTACACGTGTAAACGGCGACGTTTCGATTATATGCTCTAAACGTTTACAGTTTGAGTAAACATTTACACGAAGGTCATTATCAATGTCTATCAGAAATAAAGTTTAACACAAACAAATTGTTTTATTTTCGTAATTTACAAAAGAAACACCGTCTTTGGCCATTTGATAAGCAACAATCTAAACCGGAAACATATTGAATGAAAATATCTAAAACCCGATACGGGCTAACATAATTAATTCCGATTTCCGAGTTGCTAATACTAGCGATGTTTTACGACACTTGAAATATAAAACTTGATATATTTTGATTAAATAAATATAATACATTTTTCACAAGTCTTTGAAAAGTTTCAATACATTCAGCAGGTCCTGTTTTACTTTTTTCGAGATTAAAAGATCCATCTGTACAATTATGTTTTCTACGTCCGGTAACCAAATAAACCAAGCAGTTGGGTGACGAGGTCGTAAGTGAATGAATTTAATGCGCCTCAAATTCTTACGGTTAAATCACAATGACCAACAATAAATTTGTAATAACAGCTCATACTTATATTAAAGTGAAAGAATTGATTATTAAATTCGAGTTTCATGAATGAGTAGCCATAAAAATCCAACATAGAATATTTCCCGTTTAAACGGTACCGTTTCGTTTACTGCTATCCGTTTAAACGTTTACAAAATTCAGTAAACGTTTAATCACCCTTAGTCATGGGACTACTTTTGGATTTAAACTTTACAATAAAAAGCCATTTTATACTAGTCCTACCCTTGGTGCTCAGGTGAGCGATGTGGCCCATGGGCCTCTTGTTTTAGGATTTTTACCCCCCAAAATTGGGGGTGCGTCTTTTACAACATTGCGCTCTATACACAGGATTTTACGGTATTCTTGGATGAAGGGGATTCAAGTTTATTCAAATAAGGGTCAAGACCTTTCCCAAGGGGAGATAATTATGAATTAGTGAAAAATTAGTGGCATCTTTTAAAAATCTTCTTACAAAAACCACTGGGCCAGGAAAAATGAAACTCATGTGGAAGCATCATGATGTTGTGTAGATTCAAGTTTAAAATGTTCTAATCATGATTAATCATGATTCCCCCCCCCCCCCCCCCCCCCCCCGGGTAGGGTGGGGCCACAATGGGCGATCAAAATTTAACATATCCGGTAAGAATACGACGGCTGTTCAATAGATAATGTCATGAGCTCGATGTCGTACAACATAGAAATCATATGACCTGTCTGTCAGTCAGTGTGTCAGTCAGTCAGCTAGCCAGTCTGTCAGTCCTGTTTTTTTGTCAGCGCAACTCCTCATAAACCACTGCACAGAATTTGGTCAGACGTTGCACATATTTAGTAGTGCTGTGCGATATTAATGGTTAATCGTTGTATCCTGATTTCGTTTCTTCACAATACGTTTCGCGGTATTTCTTTGTGAATAACGGTTCGGGTTCCATATGCTTTAAATTGTTATATAAAGAGTTATTTGTCCTTTTCAAGGTAAAATATGGCAGCGAGCGACGTGAAGTGTGATCAAAAACCAGAGACATGTCTCTGTCAGAAACGAAAAGACGACAACTGTTACCTGAAACCCCTTCATGTTAAGGTCAAGATCTAGTAAATGAAAGGTGCCTACAGATTTATCAAACTTGAGAAATAATTTCCTTTATTGATGCTTTACAACTTTAGCTTGGTCAAATAAGGTGTTTCCGGGCATAATTTGTAGGAAAACAAAATGAAAAACTGTATTTTAAACTGTCATTTTCAATGAAAAATTAAGAAAACCAGTCATGAATATGGGAGTTCTTTTCGTATTCGACAAAGAAAATGTATCCAGATTGCCTACAGTTTCTCAGAAAACGGTAATTAGTATGTTCATGGCCTCTTCTTTAAAACAATATCAAATTTAATATAGGTATCCGGTTTTACTTTTCATATGATTTCAAATTGAATAACATGAAAATACCCTATTTTGTACATAATTCTGCTACTGCCGTAAAGTACGGGAAAAAGAAAGTTGAAATTGATTATGACGTCATAATGGATCTAGCACCAAGAAATTAGTGTCAAGTTATTTACTAGATCTTGACCTTAAAGCTGAATCTGAATATTACAACTTGATTCTTCAAGTTTTACCACAAAAAACAGCTTGCCACTTGCGCTGACATAACACGCTCAGGCAATTGCAATATCAACCCGAGAATACATGTAATTTGAGTTTGTTTTTTCATTAGCTCTTCTGAGCCAAAGGCTCAAAGAGCTAATGCTATGGCCATTTGTGCGGTGTGCGTTAACTTTTTAGAATATGGGCCATAACTCAAGAATCCCTTGGCCAATCAGTGTCAAATTTGTTACAGGGTATCCTTGGCTCAGGGGCTACCATTTGTACTAAAATAAGGGTTGGGACCCTTAAACAAGGGGAGATAATCAGGAAAACAAAACCAAATGTACTGGTTGCTAAAAAATCTTCTTCTCCAGAACCACCAGGCAGATTTTCACCAAACTTACATACAAGGATCAGGATATGTTGAAGATTAAAAATTGTTCAAGGCATGACCCTGGGGCAAAGGGCGTGGTCTCAAAGTCACTTCAAAGTTGACCTAAATTTACAAATAATAAAAACGTTTATAGTTTGCTTACTATTAGGACTAGGATCATCAAATCTTGTAAGTTGATGCATCTCATGACTTCACATCATGTTTACTCAAAAGTAGGTCACGGTGACCTACTTTTCAAATTTTGTGGGCATTTGTTTTCAAGTTGATTTGAAGGCATATTTCGGGCACTTTAAGGCCTATGATCATCAAACTTTGTCAGTTGATGCATCTAGGGTCCTTGAACAACATCAGCTTAAAAGTAGGTCACCTTGACCTACTTTTTGAACTTTATGACTAATTCTTTTTAAAACATTTAATCCAATTATTTCAGACACTGAGAGGTTTAGAATCATCAAATCTTGTAAATTGATGCATCTTGGGACCTTAAAACATATTTATGAAAAAGTAGGTCACTGTGACCTACTTTTTGAATTTTGCAGGCATTTGTTTTCGAATTGTTTAAAAGGCATATTCTGATTACCTTCAGACCTAGGATCATCAAACTTGGTCAGCAGATGCATCTTGTGACTTTAAAAAATGTCGACCAAAATATAGGTCACGATGACCTAGTTTCAACATTTTATGGCTATATTTTAGTATCTTAGGTATTTATTGGCTTAGAATCATCAAACTTAGTGAGTTGATGCATCTTGGGTTTTCAGAGAGTGACAACCAAAAAGTAGGTCACGGTGACCTACTTTTGACATTTTATGGCTTTATTTAAGTATCTACGGTACTTACTGGCTTAGAATCATCATAGTTTGTAAGTTGATGCATCTTGGGTTTTCGGAGAATGATGTCCAAAAAGTAGGTCACTGTGACCTACTTTCGACATTTTATGGCTATATTTTAGTATTTTAGGTATTTATTGGTTTAGAATCATCAAACTATGTGAGTTGATGCATTTTGGGTTTTCGGAGAGTGACGACCAAAAAGTAGGTCACGGTGACCTACTTTTGTTATTTTATGGCTTTATTTAAGTATCTACAGTACTTATTGGCTTAGAATCATCAAACTTTGTAAGTTGATGCATCTTAGGTTTTCAGAGAATGATGTCCAAAAAGTAGGTCACGGTGACTTAATTTTTGACATCTTATGGCTTTATTTAAGTATCTTAGGTATTTATTGGCTTAGAATCATCAAACTTTGTGAGTTGATGCATCTTAGGTTTTCGGAGAGTGACGACCAAAAAGTAAGTCACAGTGACCTACTTTTGACATTTTATGGCTTTATTTAAGTATCTTAGGTATTTATTGGCTTAGAATCATCAAACTTTGTAAGTTGATGCATCTTGGGTTTTCGGAGAATGATGTCCAAAAAATAGGTCACAGTGACCTAATTTTTGACATTTTATGGCTTTATTTAAGTATCTATGGTACTAACTGGTTTAGAATCACTAAACTTTGTTTGTTGATGCATCTTTGGTTTTTAGAGAATGTCGATCAAAGAGTAGGTCATGGTGACCTACTTTTGAATATCTCAGGTACTTTTTGCCTTAGAATCATCAAACTTTGTCAGTTGATGTATCTTGGGTTTTCAAAGAATGTAGACAAAAAAGTAGGTCACGGTGACCTACTTTTAAATATCTCAAATACTTATTGGCTTAGAATCTTCAATCTTTGTTTATTAATGCATCTTGAGTCCTCAGAAAACTTCAATCTTAATATAGGTCACTGTGATGTACTTCTGGTTTTTTATAGCTTTATTATTAAAAATATTTTCAGTCCTAATTGGCTTAGAATCATCAAACTTTGTCAGTTGATACAACTTGGGTCTTAGGATACTTAAGGTAAGAGGCTTCAAATAGAAGTGATAGATTGTACAATTTATCAGAAGAGTGATTCAAGGCCCTTGGGCCTCTTGTTTTACATTAACGAAAAGCAAAAACTATGTAAAATTTTTTATCGTGATACATTGTTGCAATACAAAATATAATATTGCAATATATCGCGATGTGATTTTTCAGTCGTGATACCCAGCACTAATATTTAGGTTATGATGTGTAGATGTGCATATTACCAGGAAATATTTTTTGGGGAATTTCGGCACTTTTCAACCTAGATTTTTGGCCATACCTTGAATATAGAGATAAACAGTTTGTCAGCACAACTCCTCATAAACAGCTGCACAATATTTGGCCAAACTTTGCACATATTTAGAACACAATGTGAAGATGTGCATATAACCAGGAAATTCTGATTCCTTTATTTTTTCCGGGATTTAGGCACTTTTCAACTTAGATTTTTGGCCATGCCTTGAATATTATATGAGATGTACAGTTTGTCAGCATAACTCCTCTTTAACTGTTGCACAGAATTTGGTCAAACTTTGCAGAGATTTAGTACACAGTGTATAGATATGCATATTACCAGGAAATTCCCATTCCTTTATTTTTCTGGGAATTTTGGCACTTTTCAACTTAGATTTTTGGCCATATGTTGAATATAGAGATGAACAGTTTGTCAGCGCAACTTCTCATAAACCGCTGCACAGAATTTTGTCAAACTTTGCAGAGATTTAGGACACCATAATGCAATATGTAGATGTGCATATTACCAGCAAATTCTGATTCCTTTATCATGCCCTCCTTCGAAGAAGGGAGGGCATATATTGCTGTGCTGTTGTCTGTCGGTTTACTTAGTTTCCATTCATTTTCTTCACAACCGTTGCACGTACTGAAATAAACTCGTTTATTACGAACATGGATATAGCGAATTCACGGATATAGCGAAGTTTTTCTGGGTCCCCGGCAAAATTCTTAACAAATCTTTGTAAACTTTTACGGTTAAAATGAACTCTGATATTAATAATGAATTTACGGATATAGCGAACTGATTTTGAGTCCCGTTGAGGTTAAATATAATGAAATTTACATCTTTTATAACGAACTTTCAAAGATTATATAAAAATTGATAAATTGAACTAACTTTATTTCCTTTTAGCATTTGTATATAAAATTCAATTCATGAGAAAACCTTAGGTATCGAAGATACTGTAACGAAACCGAGGGTATCGTGTTATAATTAACTCGTGGGCCGCTATTGGTTTTCTGGTCACTGGTCGAGATTTGATGGTAACGTTGGTCACAGTTTATGTTATGGTCAATGACCAACTTTTGGTCACTTATTTGGTTGACGTAATGACCAACTTTTGGTCACTTCTTTGGTTGACGTAATGACCAACTTTTGGTCACTTCTTTAGTTGATGTAATGACCAATTTTTGGTCACTTTAAATAATGTTTGTTAGGAATAACACTTGTTAAAAGTTTATAACATTTATTAGGACAATCAAATGGTTCACTTATAAACACACAGAATGGTACACTGTAACTTGGTTGGTACAACGTTATTTGGTTAACAAAAAGGTGACCAACCGATGGTCAATCCAGGACGTTCCTAAAAACTTAGTTCCCTTTAATGGTTTCGTATACATAGACTTGGTACCGTCTTATAACCGAAGTATACGGAGTCGTTCCCCAAAGTGACTTAGGTCACTTTTTCCTTACCAGGGAAGGCTGTGTGCTCCGAGTCGCTCCCCACAGCCGACTGAAGTCTTAACTCAAAACAGCTGGTTTATATAGACAAAAGTTGTTATGATGACGTAAGAGACAATCAGATACCTATTACGTCACAATCAATAAAATCAATAAGTTAGTGGGTTTTGACCAACAAAATTACCTACTAAATTAATAACGTTGTACCCATACAAAACATACAAAATACACCACTTTGTCATTAAATCATACATGTTAAATTAATAAAGTCATTAAATCAATTATTGTTCATTTCTTTCGTTAACTGTTCATTGACAATTATTTACGGAGTTTATAAACATCGGGTTCAAGTTCCATATATTCCAAACTTGTAAACAAGAGTTAACCCGAATTTCACAGGTACACTTCGTGAAAAGTAACATTACCCCCTTCTTAAGTCGAAACGTCCTCGTTTCGGGGTATTTTATCAATAACTAATACAAGTTCACTGGTAATGTCTTTCAAGATACGCGTTACACGGATATAATGTCATCTGCTTCACCACAAAACAGCTTCATCTGGTCATGATTCACATATTTTGGTTTCTCGGCTGTAGACTTTCTCACTTTGAATACCGAATCGGACACGGCACTTAACACTGTGTAAGGTCCATTCCAATGAACCTTAAGTTTAGGACATCTTCCTTTGGTCCTTGACTTTGACGCAATCCACACACATTGTCCTGGGGTGTACTTAATCTGGTTTGACTTGGTGCCATACTTTCGTTTCTGGTTGTCGGTTGCTTCTATCCATCGGGTGCAATAATCTGAACTGGTAACAACGTCCTTGTTACCCTTCTTGGTCCGTGGTAAATGACCAAGGATATCAATATCCACTTGTTCCAGTGGTTCCCTAACTAAACATTGACCCGGTTTTCCTCTATATCTGGCTGCCCTAGGTGGATTCTTCTTTGCTTCACCAACGGTACAGTCTCTGATATGTTTCTCAGCGTCGTTTGTCTCCTTCTCGTCACGAGGTTCACATAGTTGTCGGTCATCATTATCATGGTGTAAAGCTTCTTGTACGCAAATTTTGAACACAGGATTGTGTTCACTCTTAAGGTCACATGGTAATTTATTCTTTCCCAATGTAAGAGTTCCTTCACCCAAATTCAATTGACAATTATGCTGTTTCAGAAAATCAAGACCTAAAATCATATCTGACTCAACGTCAGCGACGATCACTTTATGTTCGGTAACTTCCTCATCAATACAAATTTGAAGTTCAGTCTGACCTTCTGGTACAACTAAATCACCGTTGGCCATTTGTAAGTTACTACAGTTTGGAAATAATTTAGGTCTCACACATCTTTCTATCGCGTAATATTTCTTTGGGTGGATAACTGTTATAACTGAACCTGTGTCAATGACACAATCAATTTTCACATTGTTAACAAGCACATCAATTGTTAATAAGTTGGTACTGCGAGTATTTGACTTCTTTATTCCAAAAACATGTGGCCTTTTCTGTTTTGTAGTTGACGTTTGGCCGCCAACGTCAACTACTGTGCGTTTCCCTGGTTCTCGGGTTCTCTGGTCGTCACGTCCTTTACGTATTCCAGTTTTCTCTGGTTTCTGTATTTTTCATTATTTAGGTGCCGTTGTAATAACCTGCATTCTCTTTCGATGTGACCATCTTTCTTACAGTAGAAACAGGGACCTTTCTTGTAAAACTTCTTTTCTGTGTTTTGCTTGATCATGGCCACTAGGTCTGTTTCGAAATTATTTCTATCGGTATACGCTGGTTCCTCTGTCTGCATACGCACTGCAACTGTATTTCGTCTCCCCCGCGCTTGTTGAAAGGCCTCGTATTCCAATGCTAGTCGCACTGCATCTTCTAGGTCTTTAGGTTTTCCTTGAAACACTGCCCATTCTATTTCTTGGTCATTTAAACTTCCGATGAACGAATCTTTGGTTATCTGGTCGCGGAAACTTAGGGGTGCGTTCGGGTATGACATCCTTGTAAGTCGCTTTATGTCTTGCATTAACTCTGTGATCGTTTCGTTTTTCTTCCGTATTCTGCTCTTTAGTTGCGTCTTATAGATTTCTGTTTGGTTTTCTGGGTCAAATCTTGCTGCTAGTGCGGTAACAAGGTGACGAAAATTATACCGAGATTCTGGTTGTAGGTCACTCAAAACGCTTAGTGCCGGGCCGCGTAGACTGGTAGCTAACTCTTAAATGCCTTTGTTTCTTCATTCCAGTTGTTTAATTGGGCAATCATGTCAAAATGAATTATGTAGTCGTTCCAGTTCATTGTGCCATCAAACGTTGCTGGTTTTAAATCCGTGATCCGGGGCTTGTCTGGTGTGACCATAATTTGGTACATCGTAATTGAAGCTGCGTATGGTCGGCTGAAATTCATTGGTCCTATCGTTGGTAGTATAACTGCGTGATGCCGTCGGGTTTGACCAACTTGTCCTTGAATGCTCATAATCAAAAAATTCGTCATATGAATTTTGTAGGTACATATTTCTATATGGGCGATGTTCACTGTGTATTTGGTCATCTTTAGACGTAGTACTGGTACCGGATTGTACGCAATTTTGATCTACATATTGGTTGTTGACACTCGTTGGTTTCACTTGAGATTGTAATTGGTTCATTTGGGACTTCAAATTTTTTAATTCTTGTAGAATTATGTGTAGACTGTCATTGGTACATGTGTTGACTGCGCTGCCGTCTCCTATCTGGTCGTTGTTATTAACCCGCAAAAGAACTTCTTTACTTGGAGTACCGTCGATAAACTGTAGCTCTTTTGGTTCTGTATTATGGTCCTCTTCCTCAACCACTTTTTCGTTCCTCGACATCTTTAAAATGGTTTAGGTTCACAGTCCTGCTTGAATAGCGGATCCCACCGCTGCCACCAATGTAACGAAACCGAGGGTATCGTGTTATAATTAACTCGTGGGCCGCTATTGGTTTTCTGGTCACTGGTCGAGATTTGATGGTAACGTTGGTCACAGTTTATGTTATGGTCAATGACCAACTTTTGGTCACCTATTTGGTTGACGTAATGACCAACTTTTGGTCACTTCTTTGGTTGACGTAATGACCAACTTTTGGTCACTTCTTTAGTTGACGTAATGACCAATTTTTGGTCACTTTAAATAATGTTTGTTAGGAATAACACTTGTTAAAAGTTTATAACATTTATTAGGACGATCAAATGGTTCACTTATAAACACACAGAATGGTACACTGTAACTTGGTTGGTACAACGTTATTTGGTTAACAAAAAGGTGACCAACCGATGGTCAATCCAGGACGTTCCTAAAAACTTGGTTCCCTTTAATGGTTTCGTATACATAGACTTGGTACCGTCTTATAACCGAAGTATACGGAGTCGTTCCCCAAAGTGACTTAGGTCACTTTTTTCTTACCAGGGAAGGCTGTGTGCTCCGAGTCGCTCCCCACAGCCGACTGAAGTCTAAACTCAAAACAGCTGGTTTATATAGACAAAAGTTGTTATGATGACGTAAGAGACAATCAGATACCTATTACGTCACAATCAATACAATCAATAAGTTAGTGGGTTTTGACCAACAAAATTACCTACTAAATTAATAACGTTGTACCCATACAAAACATACAAAATACACCACTTTGTCATTAAATCATACATGTTAAATTAATAAAGTCATTAAATCAATTATTGTTCATTTCTTTCGTTAACTGTTCATTGACAATTATTTACGGAGTTTATAAACATCGGGTTCAAGTTCCATATATTCCAAACTTGTAAACAAGAGTTAACCCGAATTTCACAGGTACACTTCGTGAAAAGTAACAATATGTTTGTAATATTTGCTTTACTAAGTTAAACATAGTTGGTAGTAATACTTGAAGGAAAACATGCAAAGTGCGAATTCGCTATGATGGTTATACGAATTCGTTAGACGAATATAACAAATTACGGATACAGCGAATTATTAATTCACAGGTATAACCGAGTTTTACTGTAGTTAGATACTAAGGGATATTTCTAATTAAAGAGCACGTTAAGCATCACCTAAATCAGCATGGATGTGAAACAACTGAATATTTTTATATACTTATGGATACCCTAAATCTGGAAGAGTCGTACTGATCCTTCTTTGAGTTCCATTTATGTAAATTAAGGGGAAAGGATATTTAAATTGACACTTGAACAGTCTGATGGTGGATCAAAGTCGGGCGTGTTTGCAGAATGTAACTTCTTGCGCCAAATCTGTGTTTTAAAAAATTGAATGAAGTTGTGTAGTTGCCTGTAGCCATAAGGACCAAACTCATAGTTGCCAACTCACCCGATTTCGTCGGGTCACACCCGATTTTTCAACCCATAACCTGATTATTTTTTATGACCCGGTGGGTCATGCTTTTCACCGGATTTTTGCTGACCAACCCGAAAATCTCCCGATTTCCGAATTTGGTTCGTAAATTAGGTTGCACTTTTAACTTCCAGTCACAACCCAAGCTTAGATCTATGTAAACAATGCCGATGGATTAATTATCAGTGCAGGTGTAAACAATTAACTGGGAGTTGTTTTGACAAATCAATGTTTGAGGTCAATTAAAATGGCTTCCGATAGAACTAGATCGTTATCAGGGCCAGCAGGAATAAATTGAAACAAACACGTCTCTGATTGAACCAAGAAAAAGAAAAACAATATTTACGTACATATCAAGGAATCTTGGAAAAAACTTTCATTTTAGATAAAATAAAGTGATCGAAGACAGTGTAGGCCTAACTTCACATTTAATATATACATATTGCAGTAGTTAATTAATTAAGAGAGAGGAAAAATAACTTCAAAACTAAAATTGGTATACTTTCAAATTTAGCAGAAACTGAAAAGGCATTTTTTTAAAATAAAAATTCACACTTACTTCAGGTCAATACTGAAATATGAAACCTTCAATTCTCTTTTTAACATGAAAATTTCAATCATATTATGTATGATTTTTTGTCATTGTAAATTAAAGCCTTTTTCATTAAAAGAATTCTCAGTACACAAATACTTTGTATATATATATGCATGTATAAAATTTAATCATGGTAAATATGTCGTGAATGTTGTTACGCGTTATGACCAGATTTTTTACTTTCCAAATCTGGTCATGACCAGATTTTTACATGCTGGAGGTTGGCAAGTATGATCAAACTAAGAAATTGGTACTCATGCATTTAAAAAATAAATACAATAATATAATAGTTTCATTGAATTTGAAATTAAAAAGGAGTGTTTAGGTGGCTTTTTAATGCCCGTTTCATTGTCTGGCATGAATGTTAAAAATGTTTGACACTCTTATGAACGACACTAAACTCTCTTTTTCCCTCCAATGTTCTTAAAAACAAACAAATACAAATATCTCTAAGCAGCATGACTTTGACTTAAGGTAGGTCGCGGGTTTACTGCTTAAAAATTTTTACGAGAAAACATATCCTGAAAATTTGATATAATGTTCCTTAGAATTTGCAGCGTATTATGTGCAATTTTTATCAAATTTGCCTATGTAGTTTTAATGCTATATTACTGTAAACGCAGTATTGTTGTTAATACTTTTTTTACGCTTTACTATTGAAATGTGTGGAAAAATGACATTTTTAAGCCGATTTGTGAAAATAGTTTCTTTTTAAAAAGGTTGGATAACTTTTTAAAGACGTAGAAGAATTAGTCAGGAATTTCAAAATGTCAAGATGAGCTGGTAAAATCAAAACTATTAATATGAAAAAATCAATATTTCTTCTCTCTAGTTTTTTTGCTAAATAATTTCAAAGTTTTCTTTTATACTGCTAAAATTGTTTGCATTTATGGCATTATTTATATCTACAACGTCATTTGTTGAACGTAGTCACATTTACAGTCAAGTATAAATTTCTCGGCCTTTGGAATATGCAAGATTTAATAGGTGACATAGATACAAAATTTGATTTTAATTTAATTTGCAGAGATATATTAGGACGACCAGCAACTTATTTTATATTGTGAAATCCATATTCTGATCACAAAGTCAGAATGAACAGTGTAAACATTCCTCGTGCATGAGAATTAACATGCAGCAACTACAACGTGAGTGATAAAATATTAGTACCTGTATTTTTAGGATATTCATGGTCAATAGGATTTAAGCATAACACACAATTTTGATCACTTTATTTGAAAATGGTAAGAAAAATATCCTGACAGTGTGGAAATAAGAGGGGGGGGGGTTCTGCAGTGTTCTTTCTATATTAGTTGCAAGCTATAGTGTCAAACATTTGTTAATTTCAAATTCTCTGAATCAAACTTCAATACGCAAAATGTAAAACAATTGCATTTAGCTTTTACACTTTGAGCTTTTGTCATTAAAAAAATGATACTTGTAAATTGTTAACAGTGTCTTACAGTCCAGATGTTTGTATAAAATTTGATTTTTAAATGCATTTCATTATTTATTAGCCAGCAAAACAAGGCGAGTACACTAGATTTAAAAATACATAACAACCAAACAATAATGATAATGATGATGATAATTTAAAGTAAAGGAAAAATACATGTAATTAAAAGTGATGGATGAGGATTGATTCCATCCTGAAAAGTATACACATATTTTCGCCCCGACTTTGATTGGCAGTCATGATGCAATACGCATGTTACCCTGGTTTCAAATAACGTGCGCACACACAACCCCTCAAGTTTTGTGCTAAGCAATTTTTAATCATATGATAACTTTCTTTAGAACTGCAAACCATAAGTTTTACGTTGATTTATTTTGATTGACTTTTAGCAATTTAGTTACACTTACAATATAAATTATTCCTTTAATTTGGTATTGTATTTAATTAGTCCTAAGACATTACATATAATCACATCAGAATTCAGACTGAAATTTAATTACAAAGCATGTTCGAGGTTTACGTTCAATAGCATGAACTTTGTATTAATCTAGTTGATTTGTACAGACTTGTGACTTCGCAGAAAATTAAACGAGAAACAACATAATGTTGCCTTTGTGATGTAACTGACATCATAATCAAATATGCACAAAACAACCACTTGAATCGTCGAAATTGTGTACCAAAATTGATGACAAAAGCAAACCCGCGACCTACCTTAATGATACAAAACCTGCCGATGTTTTACAGTGAGTACCTTTGAGGAATGTTTACCTGGGTAGAACTTTTATGACTATCAGTATTTTAAATAATATATTCCACAGGTGGGTTCAACATGGTTCATACAGGTAAAAAGCTCTCACTTGCTATAGGAAAAACATTGTACTTTTTATACATTTTTAATATTTTAAGTACCAGCCTAATCGTGTGCAAATTTCCTAATTTCAAACAAGTTTTATAAATGTATTAAACATTTTTGTGATTTGCACAATTTTGTACAAAGTTAGCCTCGTAGTAAACAAAAGCTTTAAAATGAATGACCGTTCTCGATTTACTATAGAAAATCACAAATGTTGGCTGACCCCTACCACATTGTATGGTTTTGTTCTTTATATATTAATTTCGTGAATTTCAGCGGTATAAATTGTTGAATCATATGGTTTAGATATCAGTTAATGATTTGAGGTGAAAAAATTTGCTTGATTTGATTGTTTATTGTTTCACATTTTACAGGGGCCCATAAGTGCACTTATTCTTATATATAGGAGCTGACCATCGTGGCAGTGAAGTTTAAGTGGTTATAGAGAATGGCTCTTAAAAAGTTAAAAATTGACATTGTGTCACGTAGGGCTGGATCAATATATCGGTAATCGGTATATATCGATATTTGTTAGCAATACGATAACCGATACAGAGGTGCTTGCGTATTGCTCGATTATTTCAATGTTTAATTAAGAGAAAGAAAAACGTCAAAGTGACTAATATTACGAACGACTTATCTAAAATCGTTTAAACGCATGTAAACATGTCAAAAGTGTAGGGTCGCTATGTAAAAGTTAGCAGCAAAAAGGCAAAATGTAATTATATTTGTCAACAAGAAGTCGCAAGATCTGGTGGAACAACGAGCCTATATATTATTACCCGGCCATCTCAACCGGCATCGCAACATTGACCTGTTTGCTACAGTGAAACTTGGAGGCAATTCCGGTAGGTAAAATGGCGCGTCGAAAGAAAAAAGTCATGGAATGTAAACCGATAATAAGATATCAATCAGAATTTTTAAGTCATAGTTTATTTTAACTCAAAGCAATTTGGTAAAATATTTTATCTGCCATTACTTCCACGAATACGACGTCAAGTGAAGTATCAACACAGTCAAACAGGTCAATGTTGTGATGTCGTCTGTGGTTTCAGAACGAGTATTTAGCATCAGTGGCTACATATTTACATGCGCAAGGGCTTGTTTGAAACCTTACTAAGTGGATCGATGCCTTGATTTTTCAGAAGAAAAATATGGGCAAATAACATTAATCTGTCATATACTTGTCCATTCAGAGAATAAAAAAAAAAAAAGGGTTTAAAATGTTTTATTATTGTAAATTTATGCTGTAATAAAAAATACTATCACCTCTTTAAAAAAACATGCAAAAAAATAGTGTATTCTCATTTGTCTGTATCGGCAATATGTATCGCATATCGCACCTCTGTATTGCAATATGTATCGTATTGAAAAATTTATTTCAATACCCAGCCCTAGTGTCACGTCCACATGCTTCCAGTGCTACGGAAAAGAGAATGAAAGAAATAAACACTATTGTGTTTGCATGCTTAAGTGACCAAAAAAACAAATATGGGTGTGGATCAAATAATGATAAAAAATATTATAACATTGACAAATGCAAGTGCTAAATTTTATTTGCGCCAATCCATTCCTGCTTGCATTTGTGCTTTAATACATATGTGCCAAATTTTCACGTTTTACAGTATTTTAACCTCATTACATTTAATTATGCAAATTTTTCTTTTTTTTTATTAGGTAGATATAGAGAGAGAAGAGGTGACAACAATAGCAGGATTGGGGGTGAAAAGAAATGGCAGGGAGGAAGGAAATCTTTGTACAGAGCAGAAGTTTTCTTCTCCATGGGACCTTGTCATTGGACCTTCTCCTGGTAATTATTTCTAATCTTACTTATATCAATTTTAATCTAAGAAACTATTCTGAACATTGCTGAACATAATAATACAGTAATTATTTCTAATCTTACTTGTATCAAATTTCAACCTAAGAAACTATTTTGAACATGCTGAACTTTATAATACAGTAATTATTTCTAATCTTACTTGTATCAAATTTCAATTTAAGAAACTGTAATTCTGAACATTCTGAACATTATAATACAGTACCATTGGGACACAACCTTAAATTTTTAGGGAGCTTTTCTGATTGAAATAATGAAAGAACTATGCACGC